>NC_020493.1:22034894-22040426 GCF_000184155.1 Fragaria vesca subsp. vesca | reverse complement strand
GGAGAGGATCCAAAGAGGACGTCCGCACGCCCTTAAAGTGCGGACGTCCATCCGTTCTCCACCGTCCGGCTCCGACGAAGGCGCGCCTCCACCCGAGCGGACTCCAACGGCGTCCCCGACCACTTTCTCTCCCTTACGAGTCCACCGAATTTCAGTTTTCCGACGAGATTGATCTTGTGTGAAGTTTTGGGTGGCGGTTGCTATCCAGACTTTCAAATTGATCTTGCCGGGAAGGGAAAGTGGTCGGGGATGCCGTTGGAGTCTGCTCGGGTGGAGGTGCGCCGTCATCTGAGCCGTCCGGTGGAGTTAAAGTGCGGACGTCCTCTTTGGATGCAGACTATATATATATATATACCCAGAAACGGGGTAGATACCATAGAGTGGGAAATTAAGAAGATACTTAGGAAACGAAATAAAAGAGTACGTGAAGATGAGAAGGATTAAGAGAAGGAAATGTTTGAGTCCACAGTTGAGTAGAAAAGCTACACTTAATAATGAATAGGTGATGTAGCGAATCCATATATAGGCGGGTGTATAAACAAAAGGGGCAGCTACGATCAACTGAGGTGTTTGTGTGCAATATATATCTCTTGTTGAGAGACGTCCTCGTGTATGTTGGAGTATATATTTTGAGTTTCCAAACTGAAGTAAGTATGTAGTTTGGAATGAGAGTACATGATGAATAACATTTTTCGCGCGCTAAGGAAAAGCACAACGGATACTGATCGATTTTACCATCCCTAGTATAGATAGGGCTCCGAAACATGATCGATGTCTCTTTAAGGCAAATAAGGAAGAGTTTCTCAGTCATGGAGAGTATGCATGATGACCTCAACTTATACATGCAAACGTTGCGAGTTTGATGTACGTAAAACAGCTATGCACGTACGTCTTGTTCTTTTGCTCTGTTTGCTTGAAAATTATACAGCGCATCCGTCCATCTCCGCCGTCCATTTTGAAAAAGTCAAAAGTCCGCGTCAAATAGACGGCGGAGATGGACGGGTGCGCTGAATACGCTCTCCACAGTTGGACTGAAAGTTAAAGGATACAGCTAAAACTTATAATCATATTCCGGTGGTTGAATGTCTAGACAAACAAAGTTTAGAGAGTTAGAGCCCTATGAAGACTCCAATTACTTAAGATATGAAGCAGCAATGCACTATACATATATCTAGGGGAGATCGATGTGATCCAATTTTTCCAAAGAAATGATTGTATTTTTTCATTAACTTATTCATCTGCAGTGATCTGATCGGCCACCGGATTTCCTCAACGTACATTGTCTACGAAGATCACAATCTCCCTCAGATTTTCTCTTCCTCTCTCTTTCCTTAACCACAATCAACAACATGTATATCTTTCTCAAGCATGCTTGCGATTCTCGTCACTCACATCTTGTTGAAACTGCATTCCATTATATCCCTTCGATCAATTGTGCGAGTTATTTAGAGGTGTCTATGACATTTTGATCCTAAGTGATCAAGCTTGCTTTCATTGTCGATAAGGTGATAGATAGAGGGGAGACTAAACAGAAAGAGAGGGAAGGGGAGACATTGCTGGTGATACTATGGAAATGGTTAACTTCTTATGGTAAACTCTGGTCATAAAATGAACTAGCTACGTACTTAAAGGGAGTACATTGTAGGTTTTGTTTGTTACTAGCCTCACCCAAATAATATCAAGAGGAAGTAAAACTGTACAAGTGATCCTGACAAGGCTAGGAGAGCTTTCAGCCTTAAAAATCTCATTAATTACTTCATGATCAAGAAATGTAAAAATCACGATCTATAACTAGAAAAATCTAATTCGTCCACTTAATCATGCATGTATAACCTAGCTAGGAAGCCGGTTCTGCTTGCTTTGTACGCAAGTAGTTTCTATATATCCATCCTCCCAAGCCCTAGTCAGTATCGTTTGTTTCTAAAAGACGCAAGCCGCACTCTTCCCAAACCCTAGAAAATCCTTCCCAAAACAGTTCTTTTACCAACAACAATCAATTCTTTCATTCATGAAGTCTGATCTTCTTCCAGGGCAGAGGTTTTGCCCCATGGAAGATGAGCTACTCATCTTCTACCTTGAGCCTAAGGTGAACGGGAAGAAAGTTCCAGGCAACGAAGACGTCATCTGCGAGTTGGATCTCTACGGTGACGAAGATCCTTGGAAGATATGGGAAAGATTCGGAAGAGAAAAGGCCAACGACTTGAGGAGGAACAAAGATCTTTACTTCTTCACCCAAAAGAAGAAGAAGACTGCAAGAAGCTCACGGGCAAGTCGAACCGTTGGGAATGGTGGTACGTGGAAAGGCCAAAACAGAGGAAGGAAGGTATTTCTGCTCGATCAGAATCAGAAGCCAACGTCTACTGTTCTTGGTTCCAAGAAGACATACACCTACAAGAACGAGGGCTCTGTCCATCATGGACGTTGGATCATGTACGAGTACGTGCTTGATGAGTCGCAGATCCAGAACAAGAAAGTAAACAAGAATGAATACGTTCTTTGTTTGCTTAGGAAAAATGATGTACTTCCCGAAAAGAAGAGGAAAAGGCAGGCAGAAGAAGAAGATGAGATGATCGAAGACTCTGTCAAGGATGATGATGGAGACAACAACTATTCTGAACCGGTTAATGAGGCGCCGCAAGAGAAACGACAACGTCTTCTTCCATCAGTGGAAGATGAACAAGAACGATTCTTGGTGGGCGACCAAGAATTCTTGCAGCCAGAACCATCATTAGAATATGGACAAGAAGCAGTACCCCCATCATTAGAAGGTGAATCTCTTTGCTTCCAAATGGATGAGAATATGGGACTGCAAACACCACCAATGTTGGATGAGGCTGAACTACAACAATTGTTCAACGAAGAATTCTTGCCAGGAGGACAAATACCACTAGAGGAAGAACCATTGGATGCAATGCAAGAGTTTGAGAGTTGTGGGCAGCAACAACTCGTAGCTGAGCCTGAACCTCAACCAAGGGAGGAAGACTTGGGGCAACAATGTCAACAGGTACCAACATTTTCGGCTAATGAAATAGCTGGTGGCATTGGCTTTAGCCAGGACGAAAATATGGTGCAGCAAATGGGAGCTGAACCCCTAGGGGGAAACTGGGGTGATGCTATTGATGGTGAAAGCTGGTCTAAGTCTTTTATGGAAGATCTGGTGAATTATGAGCCGCCACCTACCATGGAAGTGGGAGACTCGAATGCCTTTTATTCAGATTTTGGGTATTAACTTAGAATTTTAGTTAAGAGAATTATCTTTTACATCGATCTCTAAGAGAATCGATTCATGTAAATTTCATGGAGTTAATTAAGGCTCAAGTCCCCTCCATTGTATCTTCAACTAATGTAATATGGGTGTGAGGGCCAAACCCCCCAGCTAGACTGGGTTCCAGCCCTCGTTAAAAAGAATTTCTGTCTCCTTCGCATGAATATGCAATAGACTGATAAGAAACACAATTTGAGATTGAGAAGTAGAATGCTTTGATACAATCAATTTCATGGAAAAGCAAAGACACCAGAATGAAAGTTTCTTGAGTAGCACAGACAATTTCCGGCATTATCAATAAGAAAAATAAAGAAAAACAAAGTTCCAAAGCATTCTCCAAAGGAATGATATGAGCAAATGCGGATGAGTAACTGTAACACGCAAGCACACAAAGAGAAACCTAACGGATGATTGAATTATCACATTAAGTTTACAGTCATTTACACCCTGATGTCTGCCTGCATTAGAAAGAGTATGTAAGTCATATATAAGACCTGATAAACGATTCATATAAACGAGCATGTGATGTAAAACATGGAGGTAAAGGTAACATGATGAAATTGATAAATAAAGAAAATATGCATAAATTAGAGTTACAAGTTATATCCATTACTTTGTCATATTTCAGTTTCCATAAATCATCAGTTTATATTATGATGATGATGTAGAAACTGGCAAAATAAGAAATCATGCTTGTGCCCGTACGTTATAGTTTTAAAGTAGCAATCAGCTAGCAGCCATCAAAAACTGGCACATAACGTGATCAGAGATCAGTGAACCTGGTTGGGAAAGGATGAAGTTACCATCATCTGACACCTCTTGGATATGCAGCACTTGACTATGAAACTTAATGAGCATTTAGAAAAAACTTTAATTAGTGTCAAATTTTAGCAGCTGTACATGCATGTGTGACAAAATACCAGTATGTCAATCAAGAAAACCATGTAGTTGGCATTAGTAGTGATGAAACCATATACTTTCTTCAGGTTGCGCATGCAAACTTCCTCTTCATTCTTTGCATAAAAAATTTTAAGTGAAAATTTAACCGTTGTGCAGTTCAAGCCTAAACTGGAAAGTAGCATGACTAGCATCAGTTGTATGGAGTAAACAGGTCTATGCGTATATTGCTATAGCTAACCATAACATATTATATGAATTATACAACCACACTGTTATATTACCAGAAAGAGTTGCAAACTGCCCTGTTTAAGGTCACACCCACAGAAAACTACAAACAGTTCAGGAGCTATGTAGCATTTTCTCTTAGCTAGTATTTTGTTACTAGAGCCTTGTATTCCAGTGAATGAAACTTACAATTATACATTAACTTCTTGTTTTCCAAATAGACTTTACACAAAAGCGGAGTTCAATTGTGTAAGAAACTTGTCTTATGAAACACCACAAGCAGGAAGGATAATAATTTAAGACAAGTAATGAGAAGAAAAAAAAAAGAGAAAGAAGCATTACCAACAGTAACTTGACAACAAAACAACCAGAAGCTAAGTAGAGAACCAAAACCGCTAAACTGCGCAGCAAAGGAAAGGTATCATGATTGATCATTCATCAGCATACAGAAAATCAAACTTTATTGATGTCAAAAAACTCAATGTTCAAAGGTGAAACAGAATTTGGGGAATATACATTTGGATCAATGTTCAAAGGTGAAACAGAATTTGGGGAATATACATTTGGACAAGAAACTAAACACCATATGAGACCTAAAATATATATACACAATTGCCAAACTGTTTTTTTCCCTCAGTAAGAAACACCATATTAACACCATAGGAGACCTAAAGTATACACAATTGCCAAACTTTATTCAAATAGGGTGTTACTATTAACACACCCTCTTTTGTTATTAACACACGCCTGACCCACTTTTGTTTACAAACTACCCAAATTACCCCCATTTAAATTTTTTTTTCTGTTTTTATTTTTAACAACTACATTATCTTGAAATCCTAAACCCACTTGTACAGTAAATTTCTATTCACACACCCATCATTGATACATTTAATCAATTCACTTACAGAAAATCTAGCTAAAGCTATTATTGTAGTATTGAAGCCCTAACTGCCGATCAGATGTGAATGATCGAGTCATATTTGTACAGTACTGCATATTTGTAACCTCAAATTTGAGGTATAATTTGAACAACAACCCTGGTATAAAAATAATAATAATAAAATAAAAACTTGCTACTCTCACGTTAAAGCAACCTGGTCCATATCTAAATCTGAATTTTAAAACCACTAATTTAATAC
>NC_020493.1:22028899-22034615 GCF_000184155.1 Fragaria vesca subsp. vesca | reverse complement strand
CATGCAGGTTTTTCATTTCTGTTACTTCTTTGTGTGTAATGCTAGCTACATGTTCTATCTGGGTTTTGGTCCATTGTTGCCCCTTGAAATGAGTAACTGTATTTTAACTGAGGAATAAAACTCATCAAAGCCGGATCCAACCCAGAAAACGAAGAACGATGACAGATGGAGGAGAGATACCCAGACCGAAACTGTGTTTCGCACTACCCAAGTCCTCAGATCTGAGGAATAAAACTTATAAAAGGAAAAAAAATAATTAAAACTAATACCCACACACGACGCGCCTAGCAAGGGCGTGCTTGCAATCGACGGGTTAACCAGTTTATTCACTTTTTACTTCTGTCAGAAAACAAACGCGGAGCACGGACGCTCCGGAGCATTCCAGACGTCTCCCAAAAACATTGCCATCAATCTAAATAAGAAGCTGAACATATCCCATCATGTATCAAAATTTCTCCTGTACTGATATAACATATTCTGCCACCATTCTAGCTTGTCGGAGTCTACACTGATTCACCATCCCGGTTGGTTATCTGTTCAATAATAGTTAAAGTGTCAAAGATTTTTGGTAATATGAATGGAGACATCAAAGAAATACAAGCATAACATCTCAATGAAATAACTATTATATAGTTGCAAAAGTAGCTGCTAATAAGATCATAATTATTGTGCAAGAGTTGTCGACATCACTAACATTCAGTAAAGTTAGGTGGCTAAAAGAATCAATTATATAAACAAAACTTACATTAGTAACTTTACTTAGGCATGATTTGTAAGACCAAAGGAAGCCCCAGCAGCTTTGTTTTTAAGTGGACATCTACGAGCATTATGACCGCCAAGACGACAACGACCACATTTCCGAGACTTTTCCTCAATTATCTCAAAAGCTGAAGGATCACGCTTTGTAGAGTTGGATTCTTTTTTTTATTTTTTTATCCTAATGGACGACCTTTATGAGGTTGAACATTAGGCTCCAGTAGTAATGGAGGAGAAACACCAAGAAACTGAGTCAGTTTCTTTTGGTATTGTCTTTCTGAGTAAGAGGCATTCTTTCATACTTGGACTTGAATTCAGATAAACGAACATCTATCTCATCTCCATCATCCAAGCTTGCACCATGATCAAATGATCTTGCATCAATCCTCTATTGGTCATGGATGTTGTTCAATTGCAATGCTTCAAAACCCGTCTCCCTAATCATATGTGCACAAGGAAGGCCCATTGTTCTGTAAAAATGACCCTTGCATTGAGATGAAAGGTTGCTAGATTTTGCCAATTCATATTGCTTATACAGTTGATCAAGTGCAAATATAGATATATGAGTAATGAGTTCTTTGAAGAAAGGAATGCTGACTTTATGTGGATGTCAAATCTTCTTACTAGAGAGTTGAGCTTTGATCTCATGAAACTGATTTTCAATGGCAAGACAAACCCTTTCCTTTACCTCACCAAGACCTCCACTTGAAACTTGAAGAAATCTCTTTATATTTGAATGCATGCGAACCTTCACCTCTTGATGTAGCACGATTACCAAAGTGGGCAACCTTTCCTGTCCATGCAACTACAAATTTTTCTTTCAATGGAAGCTAAGTACCTTTGATATAATTAAGAATAGCTACATTCTGCTGATACTCCGCTTCAAAATTAATCCAAGCTTCATTAAAAGATGCTTCATCATGAGAGTTAATCAAAGTAGACCATGTAGACATGAAAGCAACCCAGTCAGCTTCTTCTGGTAAATGACGCTTACAGTTTGTAGCTAAATTTTTCTCAATAGGCCACATACATAAAATGTTGGCAATTATTGGGAAGACAATATTGATAGCATTCATCAATGCTAATTCCCTATCAGATACGATCACCAATGGATTAACATCAACTCCTAATATTTTGCTAAACATTGTTAAAGCCCACAAGCAGTCCTCTTCTTCCTCTTTTTGCAAGAATACAAAGCAAGAATAGAAAGATGTATTGAAGCTTGTGACTCCCACAATGTCTAGTAATGGCATCTTGTACTTGTTAGTCTTGTATGTACAATCCATCACAAAGACATTTGTATAGCTCTTAGTCAAAGCAATAGAAAGTGGATGAGCAAATATCAAATGAGTCAACCGACCATCTTGATCATACTCAATGTTATAGCAGAAACCAGCTTGACCTAGTTCTTCCAATAAGGCTTGAATAATCGTACGACCTGCTAAATACTCTTTCATAATTCTATGCTTTTCATTATAGATGTTTTTGGCTATTGCTTGCAAATCTGGATTACTCTGTCAAAGTGAAGACATTATTTGGCGTGGCGATACGCTAGCCTTACTCATTTCTTTATTCTTCAGGATTTCCTCTTTTGAAAACTGACGAGAGTAAGGATGCCCAGACATATCTCTTGAAGGTTCATGGTTATGTGTTGAATTTTTTATATTTACCTCTTCCAAAAACCTTCAGGTTTTCTTCTCCCCACAATTTCAAAAGGGCAGTTGATTAGGCGGGATGATGTCTTCCTTTTTCTCTTCTCTAATGAAACCATCCTAGTGTCTCTGTAATTACCACCTCTATCACAACCGACGAACACACTCTTATCAAGTTTTGATCTTCTTATAACAGTTACAAACCCTTCCATGGATGCAGTTTTATGAACAGCAGCAAGAAGATCATCTCGATTATTAAAATTTACTTCCAACAAAGAACTCATTTTGTTTACTTCATTAATCTCTACTTGACTTCCTAAAACACCAAAATATAAAGCCATTCATAAATAAAGTCACTAAAATAATATAAAAGTAATACAAATTAAACAATAATGTTAACAAGCCATCTTTATCTTCCAAGGTAAGTAGAAATATAAAGGTACCACAAATAAAGAATGTACTCACGAATCAAAGGCAAAGCCATAATGATGTTTCACTAGTAAAGGCTTAACATGGTCTATGGTATGTTTATTGAAGGTCTGCTACATAACTTTCTGAAACAACACCAGAACTACGTTTTTACGTACTTCTGTGTTTGGCTAGCTCTCTATTTAATCATGTATGAAAGTACCAATACCCCTCCAACACTAAACATTCCTAGGTTTATTATGTAGTCAAGTTTCTGTTTTTCTTTGGACATCATACAAAGGATTGAAGGCAACATGAAATTAACTATATAAGATTGTTTCAGCTACCTCTAAATTTTATCTCACTTCTTGCCAGCTCCAACCAGCTTCTAGCCAGCTCCAGCAGCTTTTAGCATTGGGCTTTAGTCATTTTAGATTGATATAGAATGAGAAACGGGATAAAGAGAAAGAACTAGGTCAATTTTATACTTAGTTGGAACAGAACACCCTAAGACTTATCTAATCAAAAGGCTATATATACAAACAAAAGTTGGGTATCAACAATTCCAATACAGCTTAAAGCAATCGAATAACCAAAACTAGCAAAGCATAACAATTTCAATATTATCAATCAACTCAGGTCAATAAAACGAGTAAGACTGCAATAACTGAGAGAGAGAGAGATAGATTGAAATACATCAAAACCAAAACCAAATATACATAATCATATCATTTAGAATCTTACCAGGAACGATTGATTTAAGGGGGTTCGAATGATCACTAAAGTCTTGATCTTCTGTTGTGTCTCCATTGCAAATCACATATATAACTTCCTCCAAAGATGGGTCTAAATTTGCTTCTTCTTCTTCCATGATTGCTTCGAAGTCTTCTTGCATGATTGCTTCGAAGTCTTCTTGCATGATTGCTTCGAAGTTGATAGGTTTCGACAGAGAGGAATGACTAGTCTACGAGAAGCAGGTTTTGTTTTAAAGTAGATGAGTTTTGACGGATGAATGACTGTTTATGTAAGTGGGTTTAGGATTTCAAGATAATGTAATTGTTAAAAATAAAAACAGAAAAAAAAATTAAATGGGGGTAATTTGGGTAGTTTGTAAACAAAAGTGAGTGTGTGTTAATAGCAGCCACTAGTAGGATGGCCGACTTAAGAGACGAAACAATTTCGAAGCATAAGAGTCAATTTTCGTCGCATATATACCTATGACACGACAAGTCGGTCGCATAAGAGTCGTCGCATAAGTGGTGTCGCATAAGAATCTATGCGACGAAAAAAACATATTCGTCGCTACATATTGCAGTTGAAAAACAATTAAGGGTAAGCAGTGAAGAAAAATAAGTTGGAGAATGATGGAACTGTTATGAATCTGCTACATATTGCAGGCATGTAAATGTACTAAATGAAGAATTGAACTTAGAGACAAGCAATGTTTTGCAGAACATAACAATAGTGCTTGTGTCATGAAACTTAGCAGGATATACAGCTTCATCTAAAAGGGAAGCAACTAGCTGATCTACTTAATCACATGCATGCATGATTTGTTAGAGTGATCCAAATGCGTGGGAGTAACTGAATGAGTGTTTGTTAACTTGGGAATTTGGGGAGCTGGAGTTGAAGCTAGTTGCCTCCCTTTGAGAGAGAAATGGAAACTTAAGCCCTCATAAAGTTTAGAAACCATTTTCTTGATCAATGCAGAGAAGAATCTTCCTAGCTAGAAGAGGATCAATAATATTATTCACATATATATGCATCATATTTCATGGCAGGACTACTAGACAGGACTGTCAATAAGAGTATGGCTTGAGATATTGGTTGAGGTGAGCATATATTCCTCTCTTTACTAGTTTACTTTACTAGTGAAACTTAGCATAACAAAGTCACATTCACAATACGAAACACAAATGCCTCTGCACCAACTGAAAATTATTTAATTGCACCAACTGAAAATTATTTGCACAATATATGTAAGCTATTTGCACCAGATTTAATTAACTTACAAGATTCTTGGCAGCTTTAGGGTCGTTGACTGTGTCATACGTCTCTGTGTAAGCTGGGATAACAGGAAATTCCTTACCCTTCTCTTTGTGGTGGACCACCCTGTAGATGATAGGTAAGCCGCCCCGTGTGGTGCTCCGACTCCTTCTTACCACGGTTGGTCTTGTTAGCCGCCAATCGTGTCTGCCAATCACAAAGTATGTAGTTCATATTAATGGCAGTTTCTCTTAGCCATTAACAATGCCATTAACAATAGATATTAGGAAATAAAGCAATTGAGCTAAGGAAAAATAATTATGCTATTGGATTAAACTGAGCAATATCACCCCACATAACAAGCATAGTTGTGTTGTGGATTACAAGTTGATAAGTTGAGCAGTATCAATGCTAGCAATCAAAGCTAAAGCAGTCAGGTCGAGATAGCAATAGTAACATTTTATTAGTTTTTGAGAGATCCTTTTTGGCAAGACCTATATCCAATTCTATACATACATCCAATACAGAGAGGACAGGCTTATCACAAAGAATTCTAAAAAACTAGCAAATAATCAGATAAAGGGAATTTCTGGGCAGTTTTCAAATCAACCAAACAACTTTGATACCAATAGTCGTCAAACTGATAGTTAACTGAAGAAAAAGAAAGGGAGGACAATTCTTGGTCTAACAGAAAAATTATGTTTTTCTACAATGACATTAGCTATGGAAAAAATTTCCAATAGCACAAGCTTGGAATATCGAACAACTTGCTTGTTGATAAGGAAGATGCATCAAATGGCACGAAGAAATAGAGAATATATATGCACAGCACCGAAATAGAAATAGAGAATATATATGCACAGCTGTTCTGACCATCCTGCACCTAAGCCAAAAAAAAAAAATTAGGAGAAGAA
>NC_020493.1:21996786-22028799 GCF_000184155.1 Fragaria vesca subsp. vesca | reverse complement strand
GTTTTCCGGTCCAACCTTGATCAATCATGGTGTTTTCCGTCCAGAGCTTCAATCTGGCCGGAAAACTTGTCGACGGCCAATCCTGGAAGGAGAGAAACCGTCCTAGAAGCCTGTGCTGTTGTCCGGGAAGGAGAGAAGCCGTCGCCGGCGTGAGACGGCGGAAAACAGACGACGTCCGCACTTTATGCAGGAGTGCGAACGTCCGCTTCACATCCTCTCTGTATATATGGTCTCCTAAGAGAGAGATTTTCAATGAGGTATATATGAGAATCTTTTATGATTTGAGATTGGGTTATATACTTATATATAGTTGATATTGTCCAACTTATTAAAATGTCCGAGTGACTATTAGCAAATACTCACTTATATGATGTTCATATATTTGTTGCTTTTCGTGATTCTTCAATCTTCAATACACTCAAGTACTCAACTCGATCATAGGTCGGACAAGCAATCACACATTAATAGCTAGTGGTCGACTGATCATATACTTAATTAAAAGTTGAGATAATATATATGGATGTTATGTGTGGAGAAGATACACACTCAGAGCAACTTTAGCAGACTCTTTATTTTAGTTTTTAGCTATTTTAGAGAGCGTGTTTAGTTTTTTTTTTTATATTTACGGAGCTCCAGCAGACTAGCCAAAGTTTAACTATATATTATGACTTTTAGCTATCGCGCTAGCTAAATATAGATAGCGAAATGATTCAAATGAGGCTAGCTATAATTTAATATATTCCTTGTAAAGATATTTTACGTGATATATATATATATTTAAACTATTTAATCTTTATTTGAAGAATATAATATTGATGTAATACTAGCTAAAATAGAGCATTAATGATGCAGCCGTATTTCTAAAGTGGCTAGCCAAAATGATATTTTAACCAATTTAACTAAAATTTAACTCAAAAATGGCTAGCATTGATAAAGATGCTCTCACATCAAATTAGTGTTTCATTTAACCTTATAAGAACATCTTTTTTAGACTCTTTATTTTGGTTTTTTAGCTATTTTAGAAAGCATATTTATCTTTTTGAGTATTTTATGAGCTCTAGCAGACTAGCCAAATGTTAACTATTATAACTTTTAGTTATCTTGATAGTTCAATATAGAGAGTCAGATGAGACTCTATAATTTAATGCATTCATTTTAAGATATTTGTGTGATATATAAATACATATAAATTTATTTAATTTCCATTTGAAAAATAAAATTAATTTAATACTAATTAAAATAGAGAGCATTGGTACATACGTATTTTTAAAATCGTTAACCAAAATGATATTCTAACTAATTGACTAAAATTTAACTAATATTGATAAAGATACTCTAATCATCACAATCATCATTGTACGTATCAATGGCGGATCCAACCATTGGCTCACATGTGCTTAAGCCTAGCTAGGTGAGATTCTTTAAGGGAAAAAAATACTACATGTATGGCCGGTGAGCTACCTTACTTCATATATGGCTCAAGGTTTTTTACCTAAGCACTCTTCTTTGATCAGTGAGCAAACTTCATATACTACGTGGACAACCATTAGCACTCACACATCATAATCAAAGCTAACTCCTTGTAACTCGCTTGTGCACGTCTATTTCACTACAATATGTACAACAAGTGTGCTAGACGGACATGAAGTTATCTAGTCTCTGTTTGTATCCTTGATCGGTCTCTCTTCTTCATTCCAACAAAAAGTGCGCAAAATTGTTAGCATGGGTGGAACCTGCAACGATTAAGAAGACTTACTTAGACTACTATTCAACAGAAAATTAGAACTTTGGTTGAGGTGATTGGATTTGCACCAACGCGAACCATTCATTTGATACCCCAATTAGATGTTTAGCCACTAGGTTCCTTTTTTTTTTTTTTTTTTTTTTTTTTTAAAAGGGTTTTTGGTAACCCAGCCTAGCTAGGAGGCTCAGCCCCATGCCCGGATTTTAATTAAATAACCATAAAAATTACAATATCTGAAATAAAAATACATGACGGAACAAATTAAAAGAGAATAGGGTAAACCAATCTCTTATACAAAACCAAAAGAAAAAACATAAGAAAAGTAGCCACCAGGCCTTAATCTACCTAAATTCTACATTTTTCAAGTCACATCGAGAAGTGATCCATAATTTCTTCTAAGTTATGTATCTTCTTGCAGCACCAAAACATTCAACATTCCACCACAAAATTCTGAAGAACCAAGCATGTTGTCGATCATTTCCAACTTTGTCTCGTTTCGTAAGATATGGTTAGCATTTGTAGAAGTTTCTCACATAGTCAAAATTCATTGAAAATTTGTTTGCGTTACAATTAATTTGCCCAGGAGACTTTCATCCTGAATCCACCACTGATACGTATATATATGAGACAATATTTTTTCATCTTATTTTCAATAGTTATCTAGGGAGATTAGTGTATAATGTATATGGGGATGAAGCGTCTTGCCTAATGCCACTATTGCTAGCTTCAAGTGTTCGTATGTTTCCCCTCATCGCCTTTCCACTATAATTCATATTTATAGGATGCAATGTGGGTCTTCCTCCATAATTGACATACATGAAGGAAGTTTCTCATTGCCGAGTTTTCTCGCACACTATTGTAAGTTGATTAGTCATGATGTTAATAAGAAGGATTGTTCATGATGTTCATGTTATATTTTTCTCATTGTTTGAAACTAAGTACACAACAATAGCCATTTTCAATTGTGCACCAAATTACTTTTGTTGTATTGTTTAGACAAACCACATGCAATGGACCTAGAATTTTCAATCAGGTAGAAAACCCACTATTTTTCATCATTGCAGCCTGTGTTCGTGGTGTGATGGGCAATTTATGGCTGAATGATTCTTCATTTCTTCACCTTTTGCTTGATTATTGGTGGCAAACAACCCCATATTTGCGTTTTAGACAACTTTACACTGTAAAACATCACTGCTATAATGATTATGGCATACAAGTCTTTTTCTTGGTCCCATACGTGTGCTGCATATATCCTTCTAGATTTTAGTCGGCAAATTTGTTAGATGATAAGGTTTTTATGAGATTTAGCCACGCCTGCTTTCATTCGCCAAAGTTAATTACTATGCATAATATACCTGAAGGATTAATCAAATTAATTTTTAATATCTATTAATACAAGTTTAATGTACTAAATCATATGATTGTAATTCGTTTTTGATGGGTGAATGATAAAACCATGGTTTAGGGATACACGAGGATTTAAGTGTATGTTTTTAGATTTTAGGCATGTAAACAAGTCTAATGAAGTTAAGCATCGATCAACTGGATTTTATAATGTTTAGCGTTTCATTTAAATCAGCTGAGAAGGAGAGTTGACATAGGTTTTGTACTTTAAGTTGTTTGTTCCGCAAACTTTATTAATTTGAAGCTACTACTCAAGCTAGCTAGCTAGGTTAGCTTGCATGACTTGAGAATTCTTTCAAGCTTAGCATAGTAACTACGATTTCTCAACCGGAACGAGTAATCTACCTCAAGTGATAAGCTCGAGACTTATAACTCGAGGTGCCTCCGTGCCTGATAATTGGAAAAATCACGATGTGGTTCCTGACTTGTTTCTTATATCTTATAACCTAATTGGAACAGAAATAATCGAACTGCATGTAAGTTTCACAGTTGGTCATTTGCTTTTGAATCCGAAATTGACCCAAAGGGAAGCTTCACCCATATGTGGTATATGTATCTTGGATTCTTGGCCTAGATAAAACGTAGAAGACGACTAATCTAGGGTGGTTGCAAAACTAATAGTGAAATCAAGATACATATATCTTTTGTGATTAAGCCTTTTCTGTATCTTATATCTGGTAATAGACTACTCCACGTTATATCGCCTATGAGTATTAGGCTTAAGAGAACAAATAAATACGATGAGACAAGTCCAATACATTGATTGGTATCTGTAATCATCTCATATTATTGGTGAGACGTACTCTTAATTGTTCCCAACCAAAACACAAGTCGTTGCTTGTAATTGTAATTGATACATGTCTCATAAATCCGAGTCCATCCTAGTGATCGAGACACCACCATGAATGAACATTCAGAAAGTCCAAGATAAATAAACCAATTTGTATCTCAAAATTCAACCATATATTTATATCCGATGAACGAGAATCGACAGTAAAATTGAAGAAAAAAGTTATTTACGGCCGAGATCGATCAGGCAATCCCATCATGAGTTACGTGCCATGGAGCCAAATGCACCCCTGGAAATTTCATGCAAGCCATGGTTGAACCCCAAGCAACCCAACAGCCCATGTTTGTAGGGCAACACTGTCTTCCTCCTCATCTCCTCCGTTACCGCCCGATTCACCGTGTAATGAAGCTCGTGAGGTGAAACCGGTCCTCTCCTCCTCGAGCTAACCGAGCCGACGCTGTCCGTCGACCGGAAGCTCGAATTCTTCACATCTTCCGACATACTCTTCTTTGTCGACAAAAGCGAATACTTCCTTAGAGGATCCTTCCCCGTCGTGGCTCTACCTTCCGATGCGCTCCGGAACAGCAACAGATCCCTCAGCTTCCACTTCTTATTCACTTTCGAGAACGAAATAGCTGACAATATCGCGTTGTAAGCCGAAGATACAGAAGGAGAAGTGGCCGGCTTGATCGAGCTGTTAGAGGCATGACTCGTAGTCGGAGCAGGTGATGCAACGTCGTCGAACATGATGTCCGGAATCCTCAACGGAGATAAAGACCTGGTTCCTTTTCGGATTGAAGCGTTGACGTGTCTTGAAGGCATTCTCGACATTCTTTCTCTCCCGCGTCGGCTCTGAAACTCTTCTTCTGCGTAGTCATATTCATCTCTGTAACAATCTCTCCGAGTCTCTTCCATGGCCGCCGTGAAAGGATCGGAGTCGACCTTTCTGTGATGATGACGTGGAGACAACACGTCTTGGACCATTCTCTTACCTTGACACAGTACTCTGGAAGATCTCGGCGATGGTGACCGTGGAGATAAACCGGAAGAGGATCCCTGATCCTGATTTCTGTTAGTGCTGACATGTAGCCGGGGAGGAGGCTTCAGAGGCTTGATCTTCCCGCCGTCAAAGAGCTCGTCTGCCGGTAAAGAAGCTTTCTCCAGTTGGCCACTGAAATTGAACTCGAAGTCTTCAAGATCGTCGCCGTTGATAGTAGCCCGGGATTTCGGAGTCCCGGGCTTTTCTTCCCACTTGAAAGGGACGGTGGAAGGAGAGTACTTAGTACTGTTGGAATGAAGATTGTAGTCGAAGTCATTAAACTGGCGGAAGAAGGATGAAGAACGGTTGGGGCTGGTGGGTGCGCTGAAGTAGCAGTTGCCGAACCGGGTGGGGCTAGACGGGGCGGTCAAGTAAGGGGAGGAGCAGGCGCTGCTGTCGAAGTTGAAGTCCACCGGAAGTGCTACTTTCATCTCCATGATCAAGAGCTAGCAAGCAAGCTAGGCTTGTGTTGGTGATGAGAAGCTTAATATCAAATTATGGAATAGTGAGGGAGTGGGGATATATAGAGATTTGCAGAGGGTAGCTAGGGAAATGAGGAAAGGGGGAGGAAGGGAAAGGATTAGTGGGAGAAGATTGACTAAAAAGATGAAGATTGGTCATAGACGCCGTCTTTATATATGAATTTCTACGTGTTATCTGTGACGTTATTTATTGTATTTTCTTTGGTCTACACCGTGGAGGTTGGGTTTTGCTTTTGCTTTGCTGTGTGAATTGTGATAGTACAATATACCCATTTGTTTGGTACACTGTTTTTTTTTTGGCCCTTTGGTAGCATGTTACATTCCTTAATCAACGTATTTATACCACTAAATTACATATTTAAAGTTTTAAACTACTATATATTACGACGTATGTTTGAAAATTTTCACCCATTTTTGTATACAATTGAGTGTTATGTGCAAGCAGTGCTTGAACCGATCGTTATTTTTCAAATTTTGACACAGCAAGTATGTACTAATTTGTTATGATAACTATCGAGATCTAGACAATCTAAATTATACAGACTAAAATGGTAACTACTAAATAAAAAATTACAAATCACACCGGTTTCAAGCTTAAATAAAAAATGAAGAAAAAGAAATCTTATAAGTGACGGAGACCTCAATTACTAGATCAGTATGAACGATTTCTATGCCTTGAGTTGTTTCCTACTTTCATTTTTATAGTTATTTGATTCAATGTGTATTTTGCTTAAGAGAGACTCAAGACTTAGGATCTTATCTGGTATTTACTTAAGATGTTGTGTATCGATGCCTTATACAAAAATAAAGTTTATGTACTGACGTATTTGGCGATCGATATAAAACAAGTAAACTAAATAAACCTAAATCTATGTGCCAGCAAGCCAGAGGTTGATAGAGAACACTAAATTGTCAACTTTCATGATTCTACACATATAGTTGAGATGTTATTAAAATCGGATGCACGTCCAAGCTAGGAAGGTCGGCCAATAACTTGGCTGCTAGTATTTTCCGCTATTTGTTTACCCTCTTATCCTTGCTCATCTTCATTTTGTTTTCTTCAAATCAATTTATAAAAGGCATATGCTGGTTTCTAATAGACAGATGATACCATGAGAGTGATTTCTATGTAGGTCAGCTATTAATATATCTAGTGCATCCATTGCTCTCAGCTTAGATCACATTACATACATACAGTCTATATATATATATATATATATATATATGAACGTTGCTCGGGGGCACTGGAATTAACAGATTGATGCAGATGGATTAGTGTTGCGGCATATTATGAGAAAGTATTAAACATGTCGCGTTTGTGGTCGTTTAATATTTAGTTTTTGAATTTTTTAACTAATAACAAAATGAAACTTTTTTTATTGAGAAAACAAAATGGAACTTGGGATAATAATTGGAAATTCAACTTGGTGAAAGTTGACTACTGGAGCTCGATCGATCCAGTCTGTGTCGATCAGCAAGCAATAGCTCAAGCAGTTAAGCTAACTCTCTGACTAAGAGATGAAATGACACAATTCAGTACTGGCACGGATGTGAAAAGACCCAACAAAATTATCTTGTCAATTTAAGAAAATGTCAGTAACCAGTAACATACAGTTGTCAGAGAGACTCGATCAGAATCTAGTAACTAGCTAGGGTTCTTGTTTCTTCCTCGCTCCTAGTGCAAGTTTTCTATACAATCATTTATGCCCAGAATTCAAAAGGATTGGTTAGTAGACATGTCAAGAGATTACATTACCATTCATCTAAACTTGACCCTAAGCACCAAACTCAACTGGCAAAGGATAGGCTAGGGTTGCTAAGACCTCCATTACAAGATCGATCACGATCAGTAACTAAAGTTTAGTTCTATTGCATTGAAATCCTAATATCCTAATTCCCTATGTCCTCTATGTCTTAACAAAGTGCGTTTATCGTATTGTTACTACCTTTTCTAAATGACATTTTAGGCTAGGGTGTTGTTATTTGTAGTCAGCAACTTAATATGTATATAGGAATTTTGATTTGTGAGAAGTGAGAGACGATTGTTGATCGATAATTAATGAGTTATATGACCATTTTACTTTTTACGTTATTATGATCTTGAAAATTATCACGTATGTGGTGCGTTATATAATATGTTATAAGGTTATCTTAACCACATATATGAATAATTACTTTTCTTTATAAATTGTTTCGAAAACACCTTACCTTACGATTTTAAGTTTTTTTTTTTTTCCGACAACAAGAAATAATTAGAAGCTGAAACTATAACAATTGGAAATCAGATTTTAGGTTTCAAAACCGTGGATACCTAGTTTAAGAAACATGATTCCCATTACTAGCTAGGTTTCTATGTTTTTGTGGTGGTTACTACTGTTTCATTGTTTGTTTTGCGGATATGGGGGGCACCCAGCTTGGATATAAACCAGATGATCTAGCTTTTTGGCTACATGACTTCCCTACTGGTAACAGAGTTGAGTATGCAAGCTCTTTCACTCTTTGCCTTTGTCGGGGGAATGGATTGAATTATTCTCATTCATTTTCCTTGTTTGCCACTTTGCCACAACCATGCATATATGATTTATCAACTTTTAAGTTTACAGAGGTCTCTTTCCTTCACAGCTTTAATCTTTAAGATTTAAAACACAACTTATAGGTTAATCCATAAATTGTTATCCAAGCAAATTTAAGCAAAATGAATCTAAACAAAAAAGCTATGAATGTGTATACATTCACAATTTTGCTACGTTGCATTAGTTGTCAAGAACTTAAGACTAAAGCATTAGTTGTCAAGAACTTAAGACTAAATATCGATCTATTATTACATTCACAGTGTCGAATAACTGAAGTTGCTACTGGCTATATATCTAAATATTGCTAAATAAAAAAATTTAAAAAAAACTCACTAATATCTCATGTAAGTTGTTTGACAAAAATCACTAAGAAATTTGATATAATGTTCAATCATTCTTCGGCGTGACTCTCAGTCTCTCGTTGCACCTCTCATAAGTCTACAAATATTCAGAGTACAAGTATAGACTATTGATCAACACTATATGTACATGATGCATCATTGTTATCTACATTATCATCTTAATTAACTCGGCCCTAGCTTGCTTGTGAAATTTTCTATCCGATAAATTATTAGGTGTAATTGCCCCAAAAGGCAGATGTCTTAAATTTCCCTTACACATTTCTCTGTCGTACCTACTTCAAACAAGTGGCATGGCATACTCCATGGTGGGATGGTATCACACTCGAGCTCGCAATAAGAATAATAGAGCATTTTGAACTCCATTTTGTGAAAATATAATTAATTAGTATCAAAAACCAAACAAATATAAAAACATATATTAATCAAGCCGCCAAGAACGTTTGTTTTAATAATCTTGAATTAATGTAGAAACATTAACAAAAGTTATAAAAAATAAATAAAAAAATTAGTTGCAGGCATGCAACACACTTTGTTTTGTTAGGACAAACTTTTCTGCATATATATATAATTTTGCAGGAATCAAATAAAATTAAAGAATTTTCATTGACGACGCATGCATGTTTTAACAACCTCCTAAGGAAATTATCGAATATATACGAACGATGGTTAATTAGCTAATTATATCACAGCTTCTAGACATCTAAATCCATGCAATTTTTGTTTTCTTTGGCTAGAAAATTGCACGAGTCCTTCTTTTTCCCCTTCCTGGAAAATTTGTAAGAGCTAATCAAAGAAATTGCCTCTTTGTTTGATTTTTGCAAATCGCTCTCAACGGTCGATGTATATGCATGCAGGGGCAAAAGTCCTTTCACCGCTTAGCTAACCTCTCTTAATTTGTCTCTTGTTTGGATCATTTAGTCCCACTAGTACGTGCTTCCATCAGATTAAGACTGTTTCTGATGTGCTCTAGAAAGCATACGGAATGAAATTAAGATGCTGTAAATCTCTAATTTCATAAACTAGTGTTTGAAGAGTCTAGATTTGCAACTAACAACTCAAATATCGACTACATGACAATTTTATCAAAATTTAAATCGTATAGAAAGATTGTAAGATCTTTGAATGACAGGATTTAGATTTGATCATTTTGAGTTCTTTAATTGATGAGTTGTTTGGTTAATTTTAACATTTAAATAATTTTATTAATAACTTTTGCAGTCATGGATTCCACTCACATAAGTTTAGTTATTGTAATTTTTCTTTTTGGTTAAGTACATAACTTTAGATCAGTGAGAGTAGTTTTCTATTTCTCTAATTTCATTTGAACATCACTTGTAATTAAATTTGGTACAAAACTTGAGCATCTGTGGTACCATTTTAATACATTATCACCAATTGTCGCTCATTTTTCTGACTTTACGCAACTGGATTTTCTAATATACTCTACCAAGGATACAAGTCTACCATTTGATGATGATCATTGGCGAACCAATATAATAAACCCATGTTGATTTACATATCAAAATTCCTCTAATTTGACCAAAGGAAGCAAAATTATAAACGAAACAAAACCCATTGAAAACGTGAAATCTATTTAGCTGGATATATATTATATCACCGCTCTCTATGTCTCTAGACACTCTAATGTCAATGCTGGAAAATGACAATTTGCATGCACCTCTCCATTCATAATATTGAATCGTTGCAACATGTAGTCGTCAGAGATTGAAGTTTTGAGTCTGAGTTTTGGCCAAACGTTTAGATCGATCCCATATATAAAAATGATAACCGTTAGAACCCATATATAAACGAAACCGTTAAAACACAAAACCAGCTTTAGCTTTAGCTTCTTAATATTATCTGTAAGAGTTGCTTATACCACAAGAATAGACATATATGCAACATGGGTTTGTGAAGCATTTGAGCTATGTTCATCGCTCACCAACTCATGGCATTCCGTTGGCGTTTAAGGCATTGAGATGACTACATATCAAACCCATCAAGTCGACTATCTATTCTCAAATGAGACGACCAGAGAAAGACCAATGAGAGGACAATGAGCCACATCGAGATAACACTCCCACCATCTCCAAGCTCATAAGCTTATAGCTGCACGGGCCTTTCGATATGGTAGAAACCACACTCGTTGTAACAACTGAGGCACCATATGAAAGTGCTAGCTCAATTTATGGTCTGTAGGCACCTTACTGATATGGGACTCGAGGTAGTACAATCTCCAAATCACACTTACCGGTCTTTTCGATGTAAAACAGACTACCAACAAATCCATGTAACCATGAAGCTGGAGGAGATGGCACCCTCACCCCCATCCATATGTAGTTATCGTCCAAGCTCCCACAAAAGGAATGGATTGGCTTGTGCTGACACCCTAATGTGTCATCTAAATATGCTAGCTAAAGTTACGTTTGGAGTTCTACCCAGCTCATTAGTGATGTAGGACTCAGGGAGAAATAAGAGACAAAGACCTCATCCTCTACTCCATACAATCCTGCTTACAATTGTACCAAAACGAACCATCTTTAGATGAATGAATTGTTCGTAAAGAAAAAGGAAGCAGGAGCAGGTTTCACATTGGCACTGGATAGTAAGGAAGAATGACTTCCTTATTCACATTGAAACAAAACCCAACTACAAGGAAAAATTACACTCCAATAGTCCCACTTCGAGGATCGCCTTATTTAAGCTACCAAAATCATAGCCGTGGCATGAAGAGCAAACAAGAAACGGAAAACAAAACATTCCCATGCAACAAGGATAGTAGGGCATCTTTACCTACATAGCCAGGTTTTGGGCAAACAGGCCATAGGCAATAAAAACTCAAAATTCTTTTTTCCATATTCTCGTCTCAGTAACTTCCCAAACATGTCTATATTTTCTGGGATCAAAAAAATTCCTGTCCATTTAAAAATTCAGGCAGACTCTAAATAAAGTTTTACTCTCACACATGGACTTCAAGATGATTCAATCCGGCAACAAAATTCCACATATTACAGATTTAGCTAAATAAGCAGGCTAAATCAATCCTACAGAAAGAAACGGCACTGATAACTATATTCTAAAACCACTCACAATAGTTCAGTTTACATGCGGCTGGCAACTGCAATCTCCCTGTTAAGAAGACCCGTTAACCGCAGCTGAAGCATGCATACTCATATCAGGATTCTGTGGCGCGGCATTTGCATACCCACCATACCCCTGCCCTCCATAATGTCCCCCATTGTTCCACTGGTTATTTGAGTCCGATCTCCACTGCAAATTCAAATGATATTAACAAATCAAAAGAGAAAATTTGAGGAAGAAAAGAAGTGTAAGAGAGAGGAAAAAAATTGAATTGCTAGATTGGCAAATTCCAACCATAGGACTAAAGAAAATATGAGAAACAAAGCATTATTATAATGGTATTTATTGAACTGCGATAGGGAGGAGGTTGGTCCCACACTTCCCACTCATGTTATAACCAAAGGAAATTCAAGCGGGTGAAATTCTAGATCTTATACAGGCAAATGAAATATAACATGACATGGTCAACCCGATATTACCTGCTTGTTGCCTTGGCTGCGACCCCAAGAAAGACGAACTGTTTGCTTTCCAATAACAGTCGCATTCAGCATATTCATTGCATTCTCAGCATCCTTCCTACAAACCAAAAGAACATGGCTATAGTTCATTACATTCATGCAAAGACACAATATACCTTCTGCAGTCTTTGATACTTTCATTGTAATTCAAATTTTGACACGACCTTTTACATGATAACTTTATGCGGAATAAAATTACTAACATTGACATTGAAAAAAAATAATAATAAAAACCAGTAAAATTCCTGATTCATAATTATAGCTTTATAAAGGACCCATATACAGAAAAAGTCAAGCATACCTGTTAGCAAACTGAACAAAACCGCATGCTTTTCCAACCGGTATTTTCACAGAGATAACTTCACCAAATTGAGAAAATGGCTGCCTGAGGTCTTCCTCATTGACATCGGAATCAAGCCCTCCAACAAATATCTACAATGAGTCAGAGTAAGAAGGCCTATCGATTTAAAGAAATTACAAGCCGAAAGAGAAGAGTGGGACTCACAGTTGTGTTATTGGGCTCGCCATCGGACTGAGAACCTTGGGCAACGCCACCATTTGCATGTCCACCACCTCCAGCCAATACCAATGCTAATTAAAGGAGGAAAAGTAATATATTCACTAAAAAATACAGCTTAAATCCTATCTACATTGAAACAGAATACCGCACTATCTAAGAATAATGTCCGCAGCTACTTATAATAGGTTCCTAGACTTGACCTAGAACATAACTCCGTTCAATTGCATCATCATCATTTCAAAAGTTGATTCGAAGTTCAAGTGGCTTGATGTAGAACTACTCATTTTAAAATAAATGAAATACAGTGACACAGTCAGAGGCATAGTTGCCACTTATGGCCACAGTATATGTCAAGATTATATATCAAACTTTTAGGAGGAAAAAAATTAAAATCCAAAGGGTTGCCAAAACCAAGAGAGAAAAAAGAAGCTACAACTATTTGAAAAGTTGAGCAACTTAAAAAATCAACACTTCAAATTTTTCAGCATGAATGTGGACAGTTGATCGAATAACCCCACCCCACTCAAACCATGACCATGCCAGCTCAAAAACTAGCTGCGTTCATCAAAGCAATTGATATCATTGAAGAGGGAAAAAAATAACTGAAGATCATGACAATAACATTCTTTTGGTGCCCTGAAATTAAAGTTCTAGGTTATAAGAAAAGGAAAAGGTTCATAAGCATCCAAATAAAGGATAGTGAAAAAAAATATTAGATGGTTGGCCCCTTTACACATAAAAAATGACTAATCAAGTAGTGACATCACACAAACTTGACACCCTTTTCATTTAATGAATACAGATTCAATACTTTGCAAATATGTAACTCAAAAGAAGGTAAAACAGTGACTATATATGGATTATTTTTCTTATTAGTTGACTTGTTTAATTGTTGAGTATATGAAAATGTTGAATTTCAGTATATTTTCAATTACTGATAACAAGTTTATGACTACACCCATTCTTGCCAGGACTAATTGCAAAGGAAACAATATGTTTTAGAAATCACAACCAGCAACAGCCAATTCATTATAGATGTGTTACTATCAGGATGTATTTAGAATTTAAGGGGCCTTAATCCAAGGTATGTATTCCAGCACTGAGGAAAAAAAATAAAATAGGAAAAACAATGTCAATCAGTTAACCGACAGCTAGAGCACTGACCAAAGATAAAATTAAAACAAAAAACAAAAAATCACAAATAAAATAAAACAAGATGATACAAAGCGCAAGGTGCCAATTGCAATCAAACATGCTTGTTAAATTTAGAGTCCAGAATGAACTGCAATGCCTCCAACTCAATTATGAAATGATGACAAGAAGGCTCTTGAATAAACGATAGAGCTAAGGAAGTAGAAATGACAAAAGGATGGCGGCAAAAATACTATGTTGCAATAACTTATTCTAATCTTACATCAGAAAATGCACAGCAAGTAATACTAACTACCGTAAGCTTGAGCAAATGTAAAGGTTAAAGCCAAGAAACGCAAAGCATGCAACTTATGTAGAAAGCAGAAGGAATGGAAATTACAAAATAGGAAAACGAAAAGGTGAAAGATGTGAGTTGGCCAAAAAGTACAAGTTTGTTACTTTACACGTTACACTTTGTAAGAAGCTATACAAAAGTTAAAGTTGCATCAATAGCAAGTTCACAACATAAGAAAAGCGAATATACAACTTCATTTATCAAATGTGCATATGTTGATAAAACAAATTAAGAAATAAGTTAGGGACTAAACACACAACTCATACCATGCAAGAAAAACCTCAGAGCAATCAATCATACCTTGTGAAGAGTACTGTTGTTGATATCCAGATGATTTTTTGGGTGTTGCAACACCTATACGCATGGGCCTACTTGAACAATACGCACCATTCATTTCCACAATGGCCTTTGTCCTCTCATTTTCATCCCCAAACCTAACAAAACCATAACCCTTTGAACGACCAGTATTTGCATCTTGAACAACTTTAGCCCCCTTAACAGATGAATATCTACTAGCAAAAGTTTCTTGCAACATAGTGTCAGTAACATCTGTAGCTAAATCTCCTACGAATATAGATAGATCAGAACTAGTATCTGCCCGTCTGTCACCCGCACTAAAGGTTGCCCAGTTCAAACGAAAAGGCTGCTCTGTATTTGGCATAGGAGTACCATTATAGGTCTGCAGAACTTCCTCAGCTGCTTCACGTGAATAGAACTCAACAAAACCATACCCTTCTGTCTGACCTGTTTGCTTATTGCGTATAACCTTTACTGAAGAAACCTGCAAAAATATGCGACACCAAAAGCACAAAAACAGTTGGTGGAAATGCAAGGATCCAAGAAACAAATTCAGAAATACTAGAGTATTTTTAGATGTATATATTGGTGTCTGTTTTAAGATGTGCTTGGTGTACAATGTTGGCTTCAGTCAGCATGGTGACTTAACATTGTGACAGAGCTAGGTTTGACAGTTAACATGGTAACATGACCCGGTGTGTCCAATAAAAAGGTGAGGCTAGGTTGTTTGATATGTTTGGACCTACACCTGAGGAAGAGTGTTTGGGCCCACCTCATAGTTAGAAAAAGCAAATACAGAACAACAGACCATGTGTATATTGTAGTTTCTCAGCTCCTCCATCTATCCCAATACAAATGATGTTTCTATTATTATAGAGATGGATGGAGTAGCCCGAAAAGAAGAGACCAAAGTATAAAAAGTAATAAGAAATGACATGGCATTTGGCAAACATTTAGCAATAGTAAAAAGGAGCTTCTGCAAAGCAACGAGAAAGAACTTAAGATCATGATAGTGCTATAATACCTAAATAGATAGCCAATTACCTAAACTGGCAAGGCAGTTTACACTTATATGCCTATTACCACTACCACCAAACAAGGGTTTTGGACATGTGACCAGCTAAAGTACAGAGATGTTAGTCAACAAGTGGAAAGTGACTTCAAATCAACCGATTGGTTTCCAAAGAATTGGCATTACCTTCAGAATGCTACACATTAGGGAATATAACAACTGCCAGTACATGACCAAACATGGCATTCACTCACAACAGAACTCAACAAGATGGTGCAAACTACCCAGACTGAACCTGTTAATGAGCCAACATGTTCATTGAACATATTTAAGTACCCTAAACCTGAGTCATTCACATTTATATATGAAGGACCTTCCTAAGCGAGTCACTTACTCGTCCAAGCAATACTATGTAGGTCAAGCTAGCTAAGGAGCACAATCAACAAAAATCCAAAATAAACTAAATCGCAAGCTTCTCAACTTAAATCAATCACAGTGCAGCTATCTAGTCACACAAACAATCACTAACAGCACACTAATCAACGATTCAAACCCAAATTCACCACCATTTCCAACAAAAGAAGCAATCAAGAACAGAGAAGATACCTGGCCGGTGTAAGCGAAGCAGCCGTGAAGGTAGGCCTCGTCCATCCAGTGGTGCAGGTCGCCAGCCCAGATGGTCCTGACCTCATCAGTAGGCCCCATCTTCTGCGACTGCGACTGCGACTGCTGCAGTTGCTGCTTAGGCGGCTGCTGCTGCTGCTGATACGCAACCGCGGCGGCGGCCGCCTGAGCCTGCTGGTAGGGATTGTGATGCGGATGCGCGGCGTAAGCAGGCATGTAATGCTGCGGGTACACCATCATCTGCTGCTGCATCATCGCCATGGCCGCCGCCGGGTACTGCATCGCCATCCATTGCTGCTGATGCTGATGCATCCACTGCTGTTGTTGTTGCTGCTGCTGTTGCTGTTGCTGATTGGGCTGGGCCTGCTGAGCCGTGCTCAGATCGCCGCTGCCGCCGTTGGTCTGCTGGGCCATGGACTCGGGGTTGGGCTTCAGCTAGTGGAGTCGTCTCTCTGCTACTCTCTCTGTGAACTCTGGAGATTTGAGCTTGGGATGAGAGAGAGAGAGAGAGCAGAGAGAGAGAGGCAACAAAGGCTGCGCGCAGAGAGAAAGAGAGAGAGGGTTTGAATTGACGAAATGGGGTTTTTAAAGGGGTGGGTCGGTGGTGGTGATGGTGGGTTTAGATTTAGATGAGACCTCGTTTACTACGTCGGTAAAGTCACGCTTGCCGTCCGTGACGTGTGGGGCCAACGGCGGGATGGGGTCTGGGCCGTGGGATGAGCAGGCAGGTGCAACTTGTGCTCCCGTGAGCTGGATTGCATATTAGCAAAGTTTTCTCTCCTAATTATTGGGTGTTTTTTTGATTAACCAAGGCTGAATATGGTAAACTCCAATTAGTCAGTAGATGGATTTTTCATTTTCCTTTTTCCACCATGATTATAAGCGGGCAGTAATTTTAGGCATGCAACGAGTGAAATTACACATACGATCGGATTTTTTTTTATGTGTGATGGAAATCCACTGAGAAAAACTTCTCGTGTCCATTTTACTCGGCTGTCATTCAAAATTCAGAAATTTTGGAACTTCTAATCGTCCGGTCATTACCTCATCAATGACTCCAAGACTCAATCACGCTTTGTGGTTGAATGATGGAACTAAGTGAATATCAGTGGCCTTCAAGGCTTCAAGAGAAGCGTAAACCTTAGTCACTTATTTACCAACTAAATATAACACGTACAATGACTTGAAACTCAACCACTCCAAAATGCTTTGGCTATGATTGCAATAGCTGAAACTAATTTTAGGCCATCGTTTACTTAGGATATGATTACAAAATATAGCTAGCACTGCTAAATACTATGAGCATTTTTTTTTCTTGAGGAAATGAAATTACTACATTGATTAATGATCATTACATTCGGAAGAAATTAGCTCCTCAACAGACTGAGGAGGAACAGAAGAAAATCCTATACTGACTCTATTATGCATCGCTACTTGCGCTGAAGTGCACGACGCTATTGGCATTACGTCTAATAAAGCTTAGTTTAGCCGAAGAGGCACACTCCGTAAGCTATCTCTTAGATCTCACCCTAGGAAACCTAGACCAGAATCCAGAGAGCCTGTATTGACAGCTTCCACCCGGACTTGGCAGTCCGTTTCAACTATCAGAGCAAAGCTATGGGATCTAGCAAGCTGGACGCCTTCCAAAAGAGCCAGAAGCTCACCATGATACCATGACCTGGGGAGGTGGACTGGTACAGTGGTATAAGAAGGTAGAAAAATACAATGAGCTTTTCTGTTTCTCTGTCTTTGGAAATAAATCAAAACATTTTTCTTAATCAACCAAATCATATTTCTTTGGTCAAATAGAATCCGATCTTTCCGTTATAAACAATCCCTCCGTTAAAGAAATCTTTGACCGACCCTGTGTGTACGATCCTGAGTCAAAGTACCAATTGTTTTTCCCAGTCAAATTTTAATCATCAAAGAACTCTGTTTTCCCCGTCCAAAAAAGAAAAACGATTCCCATCAGAATGAGACACACTTATAAAGGTAAGGTTCAAGCTGCATCACTGTTTCCATTATACTAGAAATGGCTTCTCTTCCTAGGCTAAAGATCCAAATGAACCTGCACATAAGAATTATGAAGCCATCAATCTTGGATTCTTAATGCTGCCCAGGAAGGTTAGTAAAAACCCAGTCAGCCTTGTGGAATGTGGATACTGTCTCAGTTGGATTTGCAGTACTAACTACGGTTACACATTCAGCATTCAGTATTGCCAAAGTAAACATTCATGCCTTCATAATAAAAAAAAAACATTCATGCCTTGACTGAAGTCAACTGGAACTGAACTTGGCCACCATGCAGAATTGCTGATATTAATGATAAGTCTTTGGAAGATTTACAAATATACAGACAGGACAGCAGTGAAAGGTGGAGCTGCGATTTTCTCTATTGATTAGCATGGATACAGTAGTGTTGCTTCTCAGAAAAAACTGAATAAAGAATCAATTAAATACTAATTTGACAGTGGTAAAGGAACAAAATTTAGGCCACAAGAAGCTACAATTTAATCAAATCAAAATTCTGACGCTGCATCCAAATTTCAAACAGGGAGGGTAACCTGATGGCTTCTGTGGTTAAAGGCAAAAGATAACCAAAAACTGTTATACGAACAAAGCATGGTATATACATCATCCCCATTGCTGTTACCTGCGAAGATCTGAATGGAGAAAGCTTTCATAATGTGTTCCATTAAGTGCTTTTTGGACATCACCCCAATTCTCAACCTGATTAGACAATGAACCTTTGTGAATCTTCACCTGACGACTCTTTAAATCTCTTTGTGGAACCTTGAGAAAATCTTGAACGTCTTTTAATTTCTGCAAACATGCAAATTTAAAATTTCAGAATAAAGTCGTGTCATGCAACTGAAGGATATTAAATTACATCAACCAATATAAGAAAAAGTTGATTGTTAATACAATTGTCTTACACTGCGGTTTTTAACAACATCCTCATAATATAGGATAATATGTCGGGTGCTGTTGAAATATTGAAATGCTTTGGCAGTTCTATCCTCAACTTGCTTCAGGTCGGCTAAGAGCAAAGTTGTATTGATTGTAGGCTTGTATTTTGCAAGTATCTCTGCCTGCAGCAATCAAATATATTAAGCTTGCAAAACAAGTACAAAATGAGAGAGAGAGAGAGAGAGAGAGGGGAACCTCTTGATGAGAATGCACGTGAGACTTGTGGGTTCCGTTCAGTAGCTTCACATCTCGATCATAAGTATTTGCGAGCACAGAGATCAACCTACGCAGCAGATTTCTTCGAAAGAGAAAGATAGCCGCAACACCTCGAGTGTTGAAGTACTCCACTATTTGTTCATGATTATGCATCAATCCCTGCATCAGTTGTTACAATAGATGATTAACTAGCTGTTCCCTGTGTTTAACAAGAACATCAGAGCGGAATAAAAAAATCCACAACATGAAGTGAAGATAATGAATGAACTGCAAACCATTTGTTCATGAGAAATAACGTTGGATGGAAATTTATGGACCCAAATCAAAACACGGCATGGGTCTAACTGATTGATTCCTCCCTTAACTATGGTATGTTCACATAATGATCATCTTAAGTGATAAGTTACTAAACTAAACCTCTATCTCATTAGTTACAATGAGAAATTTCTATACTTCAAAAAGCAAAAAACTGTTATAACAGGCTACTTAAAAAGATGTGGAAAAATCTGAGGAGCAATATCTAGATAAAACCAGATTGTTCACATTTTTTTACAGCAGGTGCAGAAAGGTTCATAGCTAGCTAGACTCGATGCAAGCACACCTCTCTAAAATATACATTTATATCATTCATGCAGATTATATCATTTATATAACATTAAATTTTGACATAATCTTTCAAATATTCCATTTCCAATTCTCACAGGAGGAACTTCAATCACCAACCTTATTAGTTGTATAAAAGAAAAAAGATTTGAAAAGCGGTACATTAAAATTATATAATGTTCAAGCTTAACAGTTGCGCCTGACATTTATGTTAGTCACACTGTTTACTCCATACATTCTCTGAACTAGTAGCACTGCCCCTTAGTAAACATTTTCCTCCAAGACAATCAGACAAGCTTCTTTTAGGGACATGAAAACCTTACACTACAAGAATCTTTGTAATTGTTTTAAAAATAGAGACTATAAGACAGCATAGTCCACAATATCATGATATGACAAATATGATATGAGGAACTGCCAAAAGGAGAGAAATGAACCACACACAAATGTCTTAGTCTCTCACGAAAAAAATGACTGCGCTGTTGAATAACATAACTAGCTAAAAAATGCATATGCAAGCATTACCTGATTAAGCATCCACTTTAGGCCAACTGCAGCTGTGCACTCATTCTTTGAGGCACTACTGAGCCAATCTAGATTGTACACTCTGTCCAAAGTCTCTGAAATTGTTGACATGTTACTTCTCCTGACTTTAACAGAGAAAATCTCCCCATTTGAGCTTATGTTAGTATGATTATTCAGTAGCGTCTCAAACCAACCACTCCCAGACCTCTGCATTGAGAAAATTGCAAAATATCTCACAGGATTGCACGCACATTCAGCCCTATTTATATACACAAGAAAAGTCATATCATTACCGTTTAAATAGAACCAAACTTGAAAGCAAAACAATCATGAATATACCTGCTATAAGTTGTGGGCTTTGGGAAGTGCACATAAGGCGCTTCTTCCGGTTCAATATAAGGTTTCTGGCACGGCTTTTGAATCACCTCAGGGATGCTTAAGAATCTGATTGAGGTACCAGTCCTGATTTGCTTTAAACAAACTGAGCATATATAGACACCACAGAGCATTACAAACAACACGACAATCGTCCTAAGCAATAAAGGCGATTTCTTTGGCAATAAATCCTGTAATTCATGAAATCAGAAAATGCAGAATAAAGGGTCAGTCACAGGGAATGAAAATGACAAGGGTAATTACTAATTAGTCATCAAAGCATCCAAACTTTGAAAACACAATCTGATCTAGCTAGCAACTCATGATTACTATAGACATTCATATGATTTAGTATCAGCTAATACAGCTGTTAAGTCTTATTCGATAGTATGATTACAAGCTGTTTCTATTATAACACGAGGAAAACAAAATCTGGGTTTGCATCAGCTTGAAAGCATAGCAAAAGCACCCCAGGATTCAGGAACAAAAAGACTAATATTGCAACACCCAGATCGGGGCAATTCATGCAACCCCATAAAAATAATCAAACAAATGAAAAGAAGCAGAATCTAATACCCAAAGGCAAGAATGAGGTAAAAGACAAACAACAGTATCAAAATGGCATGGTTAGAAATAAAATAGAAAAGGGTGTGTGAAGAGCTTAAAGGAGAAGCAAAGAAACAGCAGACCTTGGTGAAAGAGCTGTGATCATCAGCCATTGTACAGATGCTTCAAAACAAAGCCAGTGAAAAAGCATTGGGCAGAGTCTCAAAATGTTCCTCCTTCTCCTTCTCCTTTAGCTTTAGCCCTCATAATAACAGCCATTGATTCAAAACCCAGAAAGATGGAGAGAATGAGAGAAAAGCAAAAGCAAGACAGAGAAGGAGTTTAGTGTTTAATGGGGTTTGAGCTTTTTCTCGTGAAGAACAAAATGATTAGAGATGCTTGAGACCCGTTTGGCTCTGCTTTTGTGTCTCTCTGTCTCTCTGTGTTTAATTTTTTTTTGGTTGGGATTTTGGAGTTTCTCAGTGTTGTGCTGTAGGACGGGGGACTCCAGTGTGTACACGAGGACGGCTTTAAAAGCGAGGGTTGAAACTGCGTCGTTTGGGGAGGATTGTAGGTTGGTTATAATCACCGTACAGCACTGATCCAGGAAGAAAGGACATTAACGTTTGACGATTTCCCAAAAGTTCTGTTGCTGTTTCCGACGTAAAATGCCTTCTTTACTCCAAATAAGCATAGTGTAGGAAGGGGGATAATGATATTGTTTGTGTTTATTTAATTTAGTAATTAACTTTGAAAAAGAAAAATATAATATTCAGGTGAAGAAGCCCACAATCATTTATAATTATTTGTAATGGGCTTCACGTCCGTCTAAATGGCTAAATCAAAAATTATATCTTGATGAATTTTAGGGTCGGTCAAAGTTACCAGAAGATGTGAAAGTTCAGGCTACGTATGTTTGATTTGCATAAATGAAATATGTCATTTGTATTTTTCATACCTGCACTTTTAGAGCCGACACTGAAGATCAGACCGCCCTTCGCTTTCTTTGCTCATCGAAATCTCTAATCTCTATGTTAAGGAACGTCTAGTGAGAGTGGCGTCGAGTTACCAAAGTTACTAATGAGAAAAATGCCAGGTACTATCAATTATAATATTTATTAGTTCTTTAATGAATAAAATATATAATATTGATTAAAGTAATCATACATTAATATTTATGAATCAAAGCATAAAGTTGAAAACTCGAATTAGAATTCTTGATATAACTGTTATTTTGTACACATAAATCCCAAACTGCATTCTCATTGCTCAACTATATCACACACACAACTCAAAGTAACCTTTGATAAGAACATCATCTATCGCTTGCTCGCAATTTGCCTAATCATTTTGTTCAATGATCTCATCCTTACGAGTACTTGAATTCAACAGCGCCACACATATAAGAAAGATGGCAGGCAAAAGGGAGACCTTGATTGGATTTGTACCACAGCGAATGTAGTAAACATATTGAATCGTCGAGCAAATGCACTGAAAGATGCTACCAAGTAATCCGAAGCAATCACGAAGGTTACCAAATAGTACATAACGAGAATTGGGATAACGAAACCACCATAACGTGCCACAACGCCTCAGTACAACTCTTTCCTTTATACCCTTGTGAATGAGCTCACATATGCAAGTGAGTAGAGATGCAATGGCTAAGAGCATACCAAAGAAAGCATTCAAGGGCTTACTTGGAGATGATTCCTGATCAAAGAACACGGAAGAAATCTCTAGGATGAGACCAACGAGCAAATAGGTCCAATCTGCTGAAGTAGCCTACATTACAGATTAATATTAGGATCAGTAAATTGGAGATAATAAAAGAAAAGGAAAATGCTCATTTGCACAAAAAAACAAAAGTCAAATCTCATTCCAATGACAATAAGACTTTTAACCCTAATTGAATGAGATATTAGCTTATTTGTGCCCAAATACACAAATCTTTATTAAATACATAATAAAATAATATTTTTGAGACATTTTTACCCTTGTGTCTTATACACATTTAGAGAGAGAAAATAGAAGAGAGAGAGGACTTTGTCGGAGCCTTGCCAGACTCCGGTCACCAGTCCACGGACTCCAGTCACCGGTCGCCGGAATCCGGTCACCAGAATATTACTGACCCCCAGTAAACTTGTTATCCACCCCAATAACATATTACTGACCCCTAGTAAACTTGTTATCCACATCAAAACCGATTCACCTTCACCAATTCACCTGCACAAGCCCAGTCTTCATGTGAAGTTTCCAGATCGGGGATCAGAGAGAGAGAGAGAGAGAGAGAGAGAGAGAGAGAGAGAGAGAGAGAGAACATATCGTGAATGAGAGGTGTAGGGAGAGTTGTGAGATAGTTAGGTTAGGGATAAAGAAGTAATTTTAATAAAATTAATTGAAATGAGCAATAATTTTTTTTTATTGAAATGGGCAATAAGGCCCAATAATTAATACTAAATGGGTATTATTCCAAGAAAGGGGAAAGGGAATTTTGGACAATACTTTATGATTCAGGTGCTCTTAATTGGACAGGCATACCAATTTAAGGACCCTGAAGTCCTGAACGTACTCATTCAGGAATGAACCTCTAATCAATTGCATTATATAATTAGAAATTAAAAGTTACAGAAGGTACCTTTGAGAAACTTTTAGCAGTCAAGTATAAATCATTTGGTCTGGGCATCTTGATCACAATGTCTTTCTTCAGTAAATTCAGTCTATTTCTATCCTGCAAAAAAAAAAAAACAAATTGCATTGACCCTCAACTCATTTAACGAATTGAATGTAAACATTAGGCATTACTCGATAATAATTTTAATATTAAAGTAATATTCTATATAATATGTCGATTCTAAATTTGAACTTACAGTGTTCTCCAGTAGAATATGGTTAAAATCATTGAACCATACTCTCCTAGGACGTTCAAGCTTCAATAGTGACTCTTGTTGAACTATTTCTTTGCCCATTTCTTCTAACAAATCAATCATCTGGATATGATTTTCATCGATAGATATCAGAGACTTTTCCTTGAGTACTTCAATACCATATTCTGGGTTGTGGTGGAAACTATCTAGCATTTTTTTCACATAGTTCTTATCTTTACCATTTAAGAAACATGCAATGTGAAGAAATACTTCCTTGACCGAGTCTTCCAGTGCATTGTAACTTATCTTAAGAATTTCTTGAATCCTCAAGCTAGATGCTCTTTGGTAACCATCGAAAATTGTTTTCCATTCATCTATAGTTTTACCACGTAGAAGTGATCCTAAAACTATGAGACCTAATGGAATCCCCTGAGCATAGTGTACAATTGTAGGTGCGAGTTTGGCATAATCATGAGGCAGTTTACTTTGGAAAGCATTCCAACTAAAGAGCTCCAACACTTCACCAAAATCTAATTCCTTGACCTCGTGCATCAGGTAATTAACTTGATGAGAAGTTAGTAGATTCTTATCTCTAGTTGTGATGATAATTCTACTACCCAAGCCGAACGACTCAGATCCTCCAATTAATATGCTTAACTCATCCATTTGTTTCACATCATCAATAATCAAGAGAACCCTTTTGTCTCTCAACATATCCCTTATCATGCTGATTTGTTCATCAATATTGGCGACCTCCATCTGCTTCCCTTCTAAAATCTCAAATATCTTTTGTGGTTGGATTGGCCCTCCATGTGTAGTTGAATTGTCCTGAACACACTCCAGAAAATAGCCAACTTCAAACTTATGGACAATTGAATTATAAACTGCTTTGGCTAACGTTGTCTTGCCTATTCCAGCAATCCCACATATACCTACGGTGCAAACATCATCTACTTCAACACCTAAAAGTTGATAGATATCTTGTGTTCGAGATTCTATGCCAACAAGATACTTAGCCACATTCAAATAGGTACGATTTAACACTTGTACTGAAATCTCTTCAATGATGTTTTCAATAAATGTAGACTCGCGCCTGCGATTTGCAGAAATCCAACATATAAGGGAAATGCTGATGAATGAATCATCAGGATATATTATTATGAAGTATATACATGAATAGTAAGGTTAGGGTATGTTAATGCATGTGATGCATCAACTTTGTACTGAGTTGTAAAATAAGTTCTCAAAGTTGTAATATAAGTCGTTAAAGTTGTAAAAAAAAAAAATAGTTACATTAGTCCTCATTTGTCCTTAAAGTGGTAATTGAGTTCTCAAAGTTGTAATATGAATTCTTAAAGTTGTAACAACTTTTTTTTAATCACTTTGAGGACTCAATTACCACTTTAAGCACACATTTTACTAGTTTAAGGACACATGATTATTAATGTTGTAACTAGAAAATTTTACAACTTTAAAGACTCATATTACAACTTTGAGGACTAATATTACTAATTTAAGGACTCAATTTACAAAGTTAATGTATCACATCATTCACATGTATTACAACATTGTAGAATTTTCCATGAACTAAATATATATATTGTTTTAACTAATTAAATATCAAGCTTATTTTTGAATCAAAGTTCAACCAATTCATAAATTCAGCATCCAGTATCAAGATAACACATTCATCATGACCGACAATAAGAGCTAGCTACTTCTTAAGACTCACAATTCTAGCCTAGACTAGACTTAAAAGCTAAAATACACCCACCTTTTGGTTACAATTTCTAACACCTTTATTTAACAGACGCATGATTATTGTACAAGAAGGGATAAAGGGTACCAACCACACTAATATGAGCTTGCGACCGACTCAAATCAAGTCTTGTTTGCAGAGGACGAATCACACTCCTCTTATGCCGTTTCAATACCTTGCTTCTTCCTTTCTAGGTATCAGATCAAGTTCCAATTTGCAAAACTCGATCAGTTCCATCTACATATCCTCAATAATTGTCATTTGTTTCTTTTTGGACTTATCCATTGGCGCTATCCTTTTTCCCTTATATTTTCCTTATCCTGCAAATGAAAAAGATTGTTGCAACCTTGGGACGTTTTGCTTCCCTTCAGCCACCCCAACTTCTTCTTCTGTGGTGCGACCCACAACTTCCCATTGTAGTGCTGAACCACAATTGACATGTTATCCTCCACAGTTACTGCCTTGGACTAGATGTACCTTTGCTAAGGTCGTGGGAGTTCAAATGTGGCCAACAGTTTTAGATGGTTGACCAAAGGAGGAGCCGCAGATTGAAACCTACCTTCAGCAAGTGGACCTACAGTATACAAAATTGCTACATGGAACTGACAGGAGCTACTACTTGTGTCGCCACCGCTGCCTCAATCTCTTGTGTTGCACCACCATTGCCAGCAACCTCATTCCCTATAGTCATCACATTTGATCGATTCAACAATGCTTCAACTAGAGGCAGAGCAGCCTCCGAGATTTGAAGCTACTGGAACCAGCTCACTAGAATGCTGATGCAATAAAAGTATGGAGGGCTAACAAGCATTACACCCCAAATAGATGGAGAATTCTCAAGCGAAGAACTCTATAGGATAAATCTAGAATCCACTAGAAAATAAGAGAATAGAACTCTTAAGGTTTTTGACTAAAATTGATAAACTAAATGTCTACTACCTATAAGGGTGCTTATATATATAGGAGAAAACAAACTCTAGGGCGACTAACAACCAAGCCTAAAAGCTCACGGATTAAAATCAAATCAAATCCAAAACAAACTAAAATGCTGAAGAATAAGTGAATTTCTGTTTTGAGGCCCAAGACGAACTCGTCTGGTCGTTCCCTTTCCAGAAAGGTGTAATAATTAGCATTCGAACACCCAAAGCCAAATATGCAGCAAATCGGGTTTTGACTTGCAACGATAATCTGTTCCTCAATCACCTCTGCCATCTTACGTCAAATGCATTTCAGTTGAGACAATATGAATACAATGGTGGACTATGGGCCATGCTTGTCACTATTTAACATCATGGTGGCCATATAGGCTTTGGTTTCTTGAATGTGAGGGTTCGCTCATGTCGCTCAACAAGGTTGCAACTTGCAGCTTGATAGGTTGTTTGTTCGGATCTTCGACTTGGTCGGGGCAGATCAGAAGATTGGTAAAAGATGGTTCAAGTACTTGTTGTGGTTGTTCTAGGATTGGGTGCAGATGAGAGATCAATTTGCTCTAGTATCAGGTCTTCTTCCCTCTGGCCTGATGCACTTCATGGATCCGTTCTCAGGTATGTGCTTAGGGATCGATGTTGGGTGGGTTGTTTCCTAACTAGGATGGTGAAGCAACGAAAGTGGGTGATAGGTTAGCTTTAATGACGATGATGGTGATCTAATTCCTAATTGGCTGGAATTTGGGCGTAGGGACCTATCATTGGGCTCTTTATGCCTAATTAATTTCTTTTGTTTTAGCTTGATGTTTATTTTTTTATTATTTTTAGGTGGCATTTAGTCATTTATAAATTCCTACTATAGGATAGTAGGACGAGGTGGGCATTGTCTCAGTTAGTGCATTTGAGTGCCGAGCTTGGCCTAAAACGACATCGAGTACCTTGCATCGTGAAATAGTCGTAACCTCCTAGTCATTGGTAGTATTTTCCACTGACAACATAGTGGGAAAGCTGATAAACATAATTATTTATGGCTCTGCATGAGCATTATGTTTTTGGTATATCGTTAAAATTGTGAAGCAAACGAGCAAACAAAGTAGCCAATGATGCACTATTTGCTAAATGATATTTGTTAGAATGCATAGGTTATGTCAAGATTCCTAATATTATTTTAGGATATTTCTACGCTATGAGGTGTAGGCATTATAACAACATCTTTAACAATGCTAGCCATTTTTGAGTTAAATTTTAGTCAAATTAGCTAAAATGTCATTTTGGCTAGCTACTTTAGAAATACATTTGCATTAATGCTCTCTATTTTAGCTAGTATTAAATTAATATTATTCTTCAATTGTAAATTAAATAGTTTATATGTATTTATATATCACATAATAAAATATCTTAAAATGAATGAATTAAATTATAGAGAGCCTTATTTGAGTCATCTCTCTCTATAATCTATATGGATCAGGATCCTCTATTTGGCTAATGTCTATCCTTGTTTGTCCTTGACTTTTAATCTCAACTGTTTGTTCAAAATCCAAAGGCCATTAACTATACACCTCAGCACCTGACTATTAATTTACCCAAAGTGAGAGTTCCAACGAAGATGACAATTTTTCTTCTGTTATCTTCATCGTCCCTTGGTCTTCTCCTCCTTCTCAATCTTCCTTTCCGCTGGTTTTCTTAAAAATTTTAATCTATCTTGGGCATAGAGATAACTGATCGAGATCGAGCCCATGGAGATTCTCTCTTACATATTCAATTTTCAATCTTATACAGTTATACAACAATTTTCAATCTGTTGAAAACTAATTAACCACAAGCACTTCTGGGTATGAATCAACGAACTTGGTCAAGCTTCTTTGCTTTTGTTCTTGCTGGTTCGGATCCAAAGGATCAATGAGACACACAATTTTGCATCATTCAGTACGAATTGAAAAAAATAAAATAAAAATTAAGGAAACTCTTAGATATCAGAAAATAGGGCTGGGCATCTTCGGTTCGGGTCGGTTTTAGGACGAAACCAAAACCAATCTGAATTATTCCGTTTAATGTTTTTTCCAATCAAATTTGGATTTTAAACCTTTGACCCGAATATTAGGCCCATCAGAATTTTTGGATCGGTTCGGGTCGGTTTCAGTTTTGGTCCATATTTGAAAAACTTTTTGCCCATCTACTATCTTACTGTAAAATTGAACTTCAAGTTTTTAACTTGAGTAATATGTTTTTTTTATAAGGAAAAATATAAACTCAAAATACAACAAGCAATCCAATGCACTCCCAATCTTTTCTAGATTAATAGATTTTTTTAAGAAATGAGTTGAATGAGAAATTGTCTTTTTAAATGTAAGAAAGTACACTGTAAGTAGAGATGAAATCAACTAATAATATTAACATTTCAGGTATATAAATTATATATATTTACACATCATATAATTCGGATCGGTTCTGTTATTTTCGGTTTGTTTAAGAGCTTGAACCAGATCCAATCCGATCTAAACCGGTTCAGTTCGGTTCACTACTTGTTTTGACCCAAATGGTTTGGTTCGGTTATCTGATCCGGTTTTCGGTTCGGTTCGGTCGATTTTTGCACACATTCGGTTAAATGCCCAGCCCTATCAGAAAATACCAAACTAACCACAACCCAGAAAACTATGAGGAAATTTTGCATGATTGCAAAAATGAAATTTCATAATTCCACATTTAAGGAAACAAAAGAGTTGATGATGAGGACTGAGAGCATCAACCAGAAATCTGGGTTGCATCTGGTCTCTTTGAATTCTACTTATCAATTTCTTGCATGTCATCAAGTTTCGTTGTTTTTGAATTAATTCAACCCATCCATTGTCTTAGCTTCAACCTTCAAGTCACTGAACCAAAACTAAATTGTGAATCTTGCAATAAGAATTGGGTGGTGATCAGAAAGAGAAAAAGAGGACGCTGATAATTGCCCAGATAAACTCATCCACCACGCTTAGCCTGACCAAATTGAGAATGATTACCCAACTGTGCAAGAACATAACCAGAATAAAAATCTGAAAAAAAGGGATGAAGAGCTGGAGAAGTGAAGAGAAGGACGGAGAGATGTCAGATGACGGAAAATAAACGGCGTAATTCGTGTAAACTCAACTAGTGGGTAATAAATAATGAGATGCTGAGGTGTATAGTTAATGGCCTTTGGATTTTGAACGAACGGTTGAAATTAAAAGTCAAGGACAAACAAGGATAGACATTAGCCAAGGAGAGGATCCTAATCCAATCTATATTTAGCTAGCGAGATAGCTAATAGTTATAATAGCTAAACTTTGACTACTCTACTGAAGCTCCTAAAATGTGTAAAAAAGCTAAACACACTATCTAAAATAGCTAAAGAACCAAAATATATAGAGAGCCTACTAAAGATGTTATAACCTTATTGTATTTTATGGTTTCATTAATAGTTATGGGTTGTGAGCAGCTGTTTGGCCATACTTTCAAAATATTGTGTAGAGATGACATTATATTTTATGGTTATTTCATAACAAAAAGATTAATGTCCCCGGATATAGTATTTAGGAGTCTCAGATTTCATTCTACTAATAGTAGAGTACTTAGGCCATCTCCAATAATAGAGAGCTATATTGGGGCCGGGGCTAAAATTTGGCCCCCATAATATTATTTTTTATTCTTGAACAAATGAACCATCTCCAATAAGAAGGGGCTAAATATTTTATGATTTTAGATTTTGGACAACTTAGCTTGTTTGCATTCATTTGTAATAATGAAAGTTTCCTTTAGTTCTACATAAATTTTAACATTTATTGAATAAATAAAATAATACATAAACCTCACTTTTGTTTTTTCTTTTTGGATTTATATCCAAAGGTTGAAGGCAAATAATTTTTTTTGAATAGTTAAAACAAATTGATTAATATCAACCATGCATATTCCATTAAAGTTTTGAATATCATTCGATTACAAGCCTTATTTAACATGGACCACTGGATAACCATTTTTATGCATGAGACGCATGTATTTTATTAAAATAATGTTGTTGTTCTGTGGGTCCCACAAGAACCAAAGGGTCACCTTGAGGGCTATTTGCAGCCCTCTACACCCACCTTCAGCCTTATTGCCCTATTGACCTTTGTTGTTAGAGTTCATTGTTTATAGAAAAAGAATAAAGGGCTCATATAGCTCTCTCTATTGGAGATGACCTTAGCTTTGTAGTACTTAATTATGAAAGTGACCGTTACAAACTTAAGGGGAAAAAGGGTGATTTCCTAAGCATGGTTTCAAGCAGAATTGATCTTATTGGTAGTTTCTTTTCAAAAGTGGATTGTTCTTGTAGCTAATTTGGATACTTATTTTCAACTAATAACAATGAACTACTTAACTAGTTTTCTAACTTTAACTCATATTTACAGATTGCTAGTTTTCTCAGTAAAGAGAAAAAAGGGAAGAAAAATATGTTTGAGTAATTAAAATGTTCAGAAGTTTACCCGTCCCCGAAAATCCACGCAGCCAAGTTTGCTGCATCATTAAGGGCTGTTCTCCACCTCATCACCTTCTCCATGTCATCCTCGAATTTAGATTCATGGTTAACAAGTGCCTCACCAAAACTACCATGCTGGTTTCTTACATCTGACGGATCCACCTTATAATAAATTGGCCAAACAATTTGATTCGTTGATTGTTTACATTGCATGATCTCAACGAGTTCATCCAAGCACCACTCCGAGGACGCAAAATTTTCAGAGAATAAAATGACAGAAATCCTTGACTCTCCAATCGCTTGGAAAATCATTGGCAATGTAAGTTCCTCTCCTCTATTCAGGACCTCATCAGCTAGGAATGTTTTGATTCCCTTTTGAAGCAAATTGCTATACAAATGGTCTGCAAAATGATAGCGTGTATCCGCGCCTCTATAACATATAAAGACATCGTAAGTCCATGAATGAGCTAAAGGAGTGGAAGAGGAGGAGGAGGCTCTTAATCGAGTACTAGTCTTCATGGAACAAAATGGTGCTGATCATGCCAAAGCCTTTTCTTGTTATAAATATGTGTTTCTGTGAGCCTGTGGGTCACTTGCGTAACTTCACAAGTTACAGAGCAGTTTCCAGGTACCATCGATGGATGTTCTTCTTCTTTGTAGCTACATTCAATATTCAAATGCATGGGTGAATGTGAAGTCAACTTAATATAAAGTCAACTAATTGTGAGGCAACACGCCATACACTACCTTCGTTGCAAATTGCAATTCTGGAGTTTACAAATTCAGTTGCGGGTATATATATATATATATATATATATATATC
>NC_020493.1:21986194-21990833 GCF_000184155.1 Fragaria vesca subsp. vesca | reverse complement strand
TAGTTTAATATATATATATATATATATATAGGCCTTCTCGGCTGCGGACGTCCGCACCAAAGTTTTTAGTGCGGATTTCCATTTTTGCACCACTTCCTGATCGAATTTTCTCAAACTTTCTTCTAGACATATCTAGATCATTTTGTGTAGATCATCTCTGCAAAATTTCAGCCAATTTGGTGATCGTTAAGGCCCTCAAACTTGCGTTTTTCTGTTATATACCTGAACAGGACAGAATTCAGTCCGTCAGATTTGTTTTTCGATTTTGAGGGCCTTAACGATCACCAAATTGGCTGAAATTTTGCAGAGATGATCTACACAAGATGATCTAGATATGTCTAGAAGGAAGTTTGAGGAAATTCGATCGGGAAGTGGTGCAAAAATGGAAATTCGCACCAAAAAATCAGTGCGGACGTCCGCAGCTGAGAAAATCTATATATATATATATATATATTTATATATATAGATGATGACGTCTGAACAACTTAGAAGAATAAAGAGTTTGAATTATTCTTTGGTGCCATGGCGGAAAGACGACCGATTCATGGGGGATGAGGATGCGTGAGGTACAAAACTTGGGGGAAGATCGCTAACATAGTGATCTTCCTTATCATTTCCTGCAAGTGAATTCAAAGGACAAGGAAATTGTGTTTCTTTTGGCTCAACAAGACACCAATTGGACGTCCAAAGATATCATTCTAGAGTTCTAGAGCTACTCGATTAGCTACTAGGACAGTAGAAATTAAGCAATCCTTTCTAAGTCTGGATTGTTTTCTATTTTTGTAACCTTGTCCACTGAATTGGTTCAATCCGGTTTGTAATATTGCTCAAGCGAAGTAGGAATATTTTCATTTACAATTTATATGTCATACTGATGCATGATTAATTCTGCATTCTATATATCTATATATACTGATGATTATTTCTTTTAATTTCTTTGTTTGAATAGACTGATGATTATTTCTTATCCATCTATAATTCTATATAGAATTATCGACGTACGTACTGGTACATCTCTTCCTTATTCAGGCTGTTCAATTCTTGAAACCCGACTAGCTAGTAGCTGGAAAGAAAACTTTTGCATGGCTTCCTTTATGTAATTGTTTGAAAAGAAGACGTACATGTATGGCTTCTTTTACGTAGAATTTATTTTATCTACCTACCCTAATATGGATTTGTCAGCTATGCGGACATGTATATATGACATACATCTAAAGAAAGGCACCATGTGCGGCAGGAAGGGTGAGTTGAAGAAAATTTGCCTGGAAAGGCAGTAGGCATGCTTTGCATATCTGCATGGCAGGAATTTTCCCCAATATAACTAATTGTTACCCTCTATGTGGAAACGTTGAGAAAACTGCTTCTCATTTGTGTTACGGTTGAGGGTATCTAGAGATTGTTATATTTGATTTTTTGGAACGCTAGGGGTTTTTAATTTGAACGCTTAATTAGGGCATGAACGCTAGGAATACTTCATGCACTAATTACTTGTCGACTACCCATTTGTCTTCAACAAGATGTGAGAAAGTGATAGTTTAAAAACATAATTTTCTCTGAACTGATCAAAAGTAATAAATAAACGTGGTGATTATCACTAAACAAAGCTTCAAGAAAAACAGTCGAGCTAATTAACTAACTTTCCACAACGAAAGTTTGATGGTATCGGGTTGCACGGTTGCCCCTTTCTCCACCACACTTCCAAGTGACAAGTAGCTATTTGACTTGCCAGTTTGCCTAACATATCATTAAATCCCCTTTGGATTTCCTTTAAAGCCAAATCCAGCTGAACCTACTCATTATCAAACAACATTCCCTTCTTCTCTATCATATTCCTCCTAGAACTAGATTTAGCTATGGATTCAAACAACAATGAGATAATGCATGACTTCCCACCTTTCTTCAAAGTCTTCAGAGATGGTAGCATAGAGAGGTACATGCCACTCCATGACCCTATTCCGGCGGGACTCGACCCAACAACAGGAGTCCAATCCAAAGACGTGGTGGTTTCGCCTGAAACCGGAGCAAAGGCTCGTATTTTCATTCCCAAAATCAACGGCGGAGGTCAGAAGTTGCCCCTCTTTGTCCATTACCACGGTGGAGGCTTCTGCATGGGATCACCCTTTGGTGACATTGGAAAGAAGTTCCTTTCATCTCTAGTCCTCAAAGCCAACGTCATTGTAATTTCTGTTGGCTACAGGTTAGCCCCGGAGCATCGTCTCCCAATTGCCTACGACGATTCAGCTTCCGCGCTGCACTGGATCAGTTGCCACTCTAATGGACAAGGACCTGAAGCTTGGCTCAACGAGTATGCAGATCTGAACAGGGTCTTCTTGGGCGGTGAGAGTGCTGGAGCCAACATCGCTCACTATGTTGCGGTGCAAGCTGGGGTTACGGTTCCACTAGGGTTGAACATTGTTGGCTTAGTTATGGTGCATCCCTTCTTCGGAGGTAAAGAGCGTGACGAAATGTACAAGTTTTTGAGCTCAACAAGTTCCGGGTGCGATGATGACCCGAAACTGAACCCGGCAGCGGATCCAGACTTGGTGAAAATGCCCTGTGGGAAGGTGTTGGTTTGTGTTGCGGAGAAAGATTGGCTGAGAGATAGAGGAGTGAGCTACCATGAGACTTTAGAGAATCTTAAAGGGGAAGGGTTTGCGGAGTTGTATGAGACAAAAGGGGAGGACCATTGCTTTCATATGTTCAACCCAAACCCCAACATCGACAAGGCTGGCGATTTGCTGCTAAAAATTGTTGATTTTGTAACTCAATGTTAAAGCATAATTAGTTATTTCTCATAGCCATACATGGCCAACAAACCCTTCTTCAAGTACTTGCATTTGCATATCATGCATGAGTACAAAATACCTAATAAAATTTACTTGCTCTCGTACACGTACACACACATATGAAAAGTACATATAGAAGACCGAAATGAATCTTGTTAATAAGAAAAGCTCAAACAATAGAAAATCAAACCAGCACTGCAACACATGCAGAAGAAAAGAACTGATTGAGAAAAGAAAAGCCATGCACATAGAATCATGCTTGCTTCTGGGTATCATAATTTAAAAACCGATCATGATTCATGCGTATATGTGATAAGAACATACATATACATCATTACACATTGAATAACTCATCAAAAAAAAAAAATTACACATTGAATAAAGAAAAGTCGACAGTGAGCATAACTTCACAGCAAACAATTTTGGGAGGGCAACAAGCTGCTCTATTGTTTCAGTTTTCTGGTCATGTTTCTTTGGTTCCAATATAACCTTGAAGCACCCAAGCATAAGAGGAATATGATAGGCCAAAGGAACATTTTGTAGGGATTCTTTACGTGCCGAAGGATGCAAACATACTGAAATGTTGAGTAAACCCATTGAGAGATGCCACCAAGCAAACCACACATTTCAGGAACACTACCGAAGATTTTGTTACTGGAACGTGAATAAAACCACCCAAACATTCCCAGTCGCCTCTTATATCTTACTCTCTCCTTCATACCCTTGTGAATGAGCTCCCAAATGGAAACGATTACAGCCGAAATAGCCAACACCATGCTAATTAGTGCAGAATGGGGCTTATTACTTGGGGAGGAAAATTGATCAAACATACCTGAGCAAATCTCTAGACCAACATTCACGAGCAAAAAGATCGTCGCGGTTGAAGGGGCCTAAAAGAGGGAATTGGTAATGCATTCGATTAGAATTTCAACATATATATCTAGCAGAAAATACACACACATACACGCACACACGTACTAACCATTCTATAGTTGTGAGGCTCTTCACCCATTTCTTCAATCATGTCATGCATCCAAATGCGAGTTTCTTCAATATTTGAAAGAGGCTTTTGGATGAGTTCTTCAATCACCGGATCTTCTAATGCATTATTAGTTAACTTGAGATCTTCAGTCTTTACTCCTACAAGATTATCTTGTAGATGAGAATCTATTCCAATTGGGAACTCTGCCACATTCATGTATGCTGAGATATCTTCGACAATTTCATGAATGAAAGTAGTTTCATACCTGTAAGTTTAGATATGAAATTAACACTCAACTATTAAAAGCTTTTATTTTTTTTATTTTTTTTTCTACAGCACTGATCGATCATGTTAAATAAACTATTGATGCTAATGTAGAAGCGTCTTTTTACAATACACAAGAAATTTATCACTCAAAATTATAAATCAAGTTCATGATGTAACTATAGTTCCATACTTTTAATCATAAGGGACTAAAAGAGGATATGGATAGTGAGACCTCAGGCAACAGAGTAAAGAGAAATATTTAAAAACATTAACATTAACATCATCCTAAACTGATAGGGATAGTGTGGTGATGTTATGTCCCATCACTGATGGTGCTCATGGCTGTAATTATTCTTGATTTTACTCTAAAAAAAAAGGGTTCCATTTGTGTGTCTTAAGGTATGGATACCCAACAAGTTTTGACTTGCTATAGCAGGTTAAAGCAAACTAACACCGTTAACTCTCCGTTAAGTCTCTCTATATCTACAGTTTTCATTAGAAATATCTACCTTTCAGATGAGCAAAATCACACAAAAGTAGACTTTCTAGAAATCAAAATGATTCTTCAGACTGTCTACAACTATCATAAGAAACATCTACTACT
>NC_020493.1:21982495-21983074 GCF_000184155.1 Fragaria vesca subsp. vesca | reverse complement strand
ACATGGACAGATTAGTGACTTAGGACGAATTGAGGTTGCAACAATGTGGCAATTAGTGTTGAATTTTCAGAAAAGGAATCCCCCGAAATGGAAACTTACCATTCCTTTTATAGTAGATTTCCATAAATAGTAACTTTTGTTTTTAAAGCATAACTATCCCCCCCAAAATAGAAACTTACCCTTCCTTTTATAGTTGATTTCTATAAATAGTAACTTTCGTTTTTAGAGCATAACTATCCCCCCCAAAATGGAAACTTACCCTTTCTTTTATAGTTGATTTCCATAAATAGTAACTTTCGTTTTTAGAGCATAACTATCCCCCCAAAATGGAAACTTACCCTTCCTTTTATAGTTGATTTCCATAAATAGTAACTTTCAGAAAGTCTACTTTTGCATGTCAGTTAGCTCATGTTATTATTAGACTTAACTCATGTTAATAGTAGACTTAACTCATGCTAATAGTAGACTTTACATCTTAGAGTACTTGATTCAACTTTGAAGAACAATCTCAAGAACGAATTTACCAAAAAAGTCTTAACTTTTTTTGTGTATTTTGTTCATCCAAATTGTAGACATTTC
>NC_020493.1:21978863-21982475 GCF_000184155.1 Fragaria vesca subsp. vesca | reverse complement strand
GAGAGAGAGAGAGAGAGAGAGAGAGACTAACCCCGTTAGTGAGAGAGTGAGAGTTAGTTTGTGATTTAAATTGGATGACCAGTCAAACAGGTAGCAGGTCATCATTAATCTAGTTGGACCAATCATAAGCAACCATGTGGTTAAGGTATTCATACCTTAAGACACACAAGTTATTACCAAAAAAAAATATCATCCTAAACTTATATAGTATTTTGATTGTGTCTTAAAATTATGTTATATATTAAACAATAAAATCATCAGATCATATAAAAAGAAAACCTTAAAATCAGAATTTAAATTAAGTGGTCAGGAAATTACCCATCCAAGAAAATCCACCCGCTCAACTCTGCTACTTCTCTGAGAGCTGCCCTCCATCGAATTACCTTCTCATCTTTATCCAATCTTTGCTCATCAAAAGCCAATGCCTCGCCGATTCTACCTGTTTGATTTCTTATTTCTGAGGGATCGACCTTGTAAAAAATTGGTACAACCCTTTGCTGCTTTATCTCTCTACAGCGAAGGATCTGGACCAGTTCATCCAAGCACCATACTGAGGATGCATAATTTTGAGAGAATACGATGATAGCAATCCTCGACTCTTCAAGTGCTTTGAGTATTTTCAACGAAATATCGTCTCCTCTTCTAGTGAGACGTTCATCATCCCTGAATGTTTTGATTCCCTTCTGAACCAAGCCGCTGTACAAATGATCTGTAAAACTCTTGCGTGTATCCTGCCCTCTAAAACTGAGAAAAACATCATAAGTCCTGAAGTCCATGAACGAGGCAAAGTCGACGGAGAGGAAGAGACTTTTGAAGGAATGGTGATTGGATCCATAGCCAAACAGAGTGATCCAGTGAGATGTCGAGAGAATGTATATAAGAGCGCACATACAACAATTTCCAGCTTCCTTCCATGTAAGTTAATGTCAACTTGTGTTTTAGGTCGGAGAATATAAAGCGGAGTCAACGAAAATAGAAGAATAACACAAATCACTACGCATTTTTACTTTTATTTTCTTTTTTGAGAATGCAATTCATCACTACGCGTTCTAGTTGCAAAGATATGCTTGACGCTATACGGATTCGATAATTGGATCATACAAAGATTCAGATTTAAACGATCTCATGTTGTTTACGTGCATGCAGGCATGAAGCATGCATGATTGGAGAGACTGCTAGCTAGAACTGGATTTCCATCATTTTTCTTATAAGTATGTACGGTAAGTATTGTGGTGAAAAATTGGATTATTGTGATTAATTAGGGTTCAACCAACCAATAGAGATAGTTTTTTGTCTTTTTAGCCCTATTTGATTGGCAGGAAATCATAGTATGAGAAAATAATTAATTTGATTTTCCATTCCAAGGGATTGATTGGTTGAACATAGAGACAAAAAAAGAAACAAAAAAGAGATCTGACTAGAAATTGACTCCCTCATAAAACATGAATTCAATTACTTTGTTAAGGGGTGGTATTCCAGTTCTATTCCCACTGTCAAAGCCACAATTACATAAATTATCCTCTAATAAATGTTAATTTGCAAGTATTTGGAAATTATAAAAGGGTATTATCGAAAAATATAACTTTGTATTTCATTATAATGACTTACCAAACATTACAATAGGAATTAATATACTTGATTACATCATTTAATTTCCAATATGTACCAAACACCTATATGAAAATACAAAAACATGTTCCATTCCATATCTGATTAGAAAGGAAAATAAATCTATTTCCTATTTTTACTTTCCTGCTAACAAAACGCGGGGGAGGGGGCCGGGGCGGGCCTTTGGGTAATGGGTAATGGAGATAGTTTAAACTTTAGAAGACCTAGAAGTTTACTGACAAATTCATACTTGGAGAGAAGAACCATTCTAGCTAGGTTACTACAGAGAGCATCATAGCTAGCTAGCTCGGCGTCAACCCATAGGTAAGGAGCTAGCTTCATCTTATTCACTCGCATACCTCGGGTTCGATATTAATCTTTTAGCAGCCAAACATATAAGAAAGACGGCAGGCAAAAGTGATGCTTTGATAGGATTATCCCCGTGGCGAAGGAAGAAAACGTACTGAACAATCGAGCAAACACACTGACTGATGCCACCAACTAATCCATATATGACAGAAGTACTGCCCAAAACTGCATAAAAAGATCGGGGATGATCGTGAAACCAACGCATTCCGACCCGCTTCAGTTTAGCTCTTTCCTTTCTATCCTTGTGAATCAGTTCCCAGAGGCAGAGGACTAGAGCAGCAAATGCGAACAAGAGTCCACATAGTGCATAACTGGGTTTCGTTGGGGAAGAAACCTGATCTAAAGCAAGTGAGATTATCTCCAGGCAGAGGCCAGCAAGTAGAAATTTCCACTCTGCTGCTGAAGTAGCCTACAAATTATGGTAAACAGAAGATCAATTGTGCAAGTCTATCAAGTCTATCAACAGTCGTACATAGGCATTGTAGTAAAAATGCGCACTCAATTAGTGCATGGTAGAATACGTAGGACGTTTAGCTATAGAGTAATTTACGTACCTTTGTCTTGTGACTACTTGTCTTTTCAGAGGCATTTATATGATCTTGTAAACTCGACAGTATGCCCCCGCCAATCTGTGTCTCTTCCTATATACATCATGTATTATGTATATTTGTTATTAATTATACTAGAATTAATTACCTAACAAATGATGAAATATTCTGGTTAATACAAGACAATGATCATATATATCTCCCATATTTCATGATCTCAAATACAAAAAAGCAACTAGCTAGCTAAGCTAACGTACATATATGTTGCATATCGTAAAGCTTGATAGCTAGCTGCAGCTAATCCTGATCATCGCAGAATATTGCACTTGAGCAATTTCTGATCTTAATGGAGCCAGCCTTAGTTATAGGTCGCATAACAATACAGTAACGCAAGATAAACTACATTTTTGGTAAACCACTTAGAAACCATATTAGGTGACAGATGATGTGACGTAGCCACGTCATCAAAACATAATATTTATGATATTCTCAATTTATAATTTTTCTTATTTACATACTTTTGTTTTTCTTCTAATTTCTTAAATGCAAAAGAATTTCTTAGGCTCTCCATATCTTTGTCGTTCATCATTTTCCAGATTCAGTTCCCAACACCAAGTCCAAAATGATATGGGGATTTTTGCAGAATACAAACCCAGGAATAACATGCCTGCCGGAAAACACAGGCAAAACTGGACCCCCCTGCTGCACCTCCCTCTCCTTAGTGAAAGGCATGCTATACCCTCCGGGATGGCAGCCAAACCCACAAACCCAAGTCAATTTGTTAATTCATTTGTTGAAGAACCCTTTGGTCTTTTCAATCAATCTGAGTCTTTTGTCAATAGCTACTCTGAATTATTTAAACTTTGTTTTGCAATCTTGGGAAGCAATTAAAAATCTGAACCTTTGTACGTTTGGAACTCAAAGCAAAACGATGCAATATGGGATGCAAGTATAATCAAATCGATTTGATTATTTATTTGTTTATTAAATAGCAATCAATACTCATATCATATATCATATCTTATTATTAATTAATTATCTCCAACTATTGAAATTGGATCGAGAAGGTGTGGTTATTTTTTTTTTG
>NC_020493.1:21976697-21978618 GCF_000184155.1 Fragaria vesca subsp. vesca | reverse complement strand
AGGTTAAAACATAAAATCATATAAAATAAAACAAACTTTTGTAATTAAGAAAAATTAGAAATATAATAATATCATAAATTATGTTTTTATGACGTGGTTACGCCATATCAGCTACAATTTAAAATGGACTCTAAGTGGTTCACTAAAAGATGATCATCTTCACTAGCATTATCACGTACCTTTGTTCTAAGCCTGAAGTAGTCATTATAGTTGATATTGGAAGTAAACGTGGGAAATGATGAGCTGGGCGTTAGCTCATTACAAGTACCAGAACCGGAACCACTCGCGACCGAATGCGACTCGCCGGAGACTGAACTGTAAGGGATTGTGGCTTCAACCTCCATAATCTCCGTCGTATACTAATTCAGTACGTACGTTTATCTAAAGCTGATAATAGCTAGTGAGAAAATGGATGGTTATCAAAGTCCAATGAGGAATGGACAAGAAAAACTTACCGGTTATTTGTATGGTTCTTTAAAGAGAATCGAACAAGTTTGGTAAGACGATCCTTGCATGCAAACGACATATATATATATATATCGTTATTGGACGCGTAGGACGCGTTAGTAGTTTTTGCTTGGAAGTTCTTGTACGTATACATAGTTCCCCCTTTTGAAGTTCCTTTGCTCTTTCTTGGAAGTTTCTTAGAATAGGTGAAATCTAGAATTAAATTTTCTTTTGCTTCTGTATTAACCTCTCGAGTCTGGACGGGTTTTGTTTTGTTCTTTTATAATCTTAATCTATATGAATCATTTATGTAGCGATCATTATCAAATTTAGCTCTCACTGTTCGATCTATATGATATATATATATAGACATGTCTTTTGAGATACAAACCTTCTTATTCATTTAAAAGATACGGATTTCTTTAATTAACATACTTTTCGATCATATTTTCTCATCTCAACAATTCATCTTTTAGATATATATGAGTAGATCATCTCTACAAAAATTCAGCCAAATTGATAATCATTAAGGTATTCAAAACTATGAATTACACGAACGGTTCATGTTGAACAGATTTGGTTCGTTCATTGTAATTATATAGTTTCGATACCTTAACGATCACCAATTTAGCTGAAATTTTGCAGAGATGATCATGTCATATATATCTAGATACTAGTTGGCTATGATCGAAAAATATGACCAAAAAGTGGTTCTATTGGCAAAATTCGTATTTTTGAATAAATAAGGATGTTTGGACCTGAAAAGAACTGTATATATATATTTTGCTCTTAGGGTTTTGTTTTGTTTGTCTCTTTTCGATAGATCAAATATCAAATATCAATTTATTAAATAAAAAATGTATTTCTTTTATTTAATTAACACTTGGATTTCTAAACCAAACGGAATAATTTAGGGCATTCGTTTACAAAGAATATTGGAAGTAGTGTAACAAAAAAAAAAAAAAAGAATATTGGAAGTAGCTAGAAACATGGTGAGAGTAGGTCTATTGTCCTTTGGTTAATTTTAGGTCTTACTTTTTACTGTACATCTTCACTTTACTTGTAGAACTTTCTCTTTGTGTGAGCTGTCTTGTGCATGTTTCATCTCAGCCTCATATATATAATGTAGATCTGTAAACTCTTTGTTATCAAGAAAATATCAGAAAACCTTCCACAAGTCTGTGTCAAATTTTCTTCAAAGAAAAATTAGGCAACTGAGCGAAATAAATATAAGGAGAAATTACTGGTCACTCCATTAACTTTCATGCGCTCGACAGTTTACTCCATTAACTTTCAATTTCAATCGATTACTCCATTAACTATCCAATGTCACACAATTAGGTCCATCCGTTAAGTGGCCATCCAAATCAGTGGTTAAGTTGCTGACTGGACATATTTTTCAACTGGAAATTCCATTTAACACCCTAAACTAACTCTCTCTCTCTCTCTCTCTCTCTCTCNCTCTCTCTCTACT
>NC_020493.1:21940879-21975470 GCF_000184155.1 Fragaria vesca subsp. vesca | reverse complement strand
AGAGAGAGAGAGAGAGAGAGTTAGTTTAGGGTGTTAAATGAAATTTCCAGTTGAAAAATATGTCCAGTCAGCAACTTAACCACTGATTTGGACGGCCACTTAACGGATGGACCTAATTGTGTGACATTGGATAGTTAATGGAGTAATCGATTGAAATTGAAAGTTAATGGAGTAAACTGTCGAGCGCATGAAAGTTAATGGAGTGACCAGTAATTTCTCCTAAATATAATTAAGGGTTACTAGATGAGAAATTACATATGCAAGCAGGTTGTATGTACAGATCGAACCTTATACTTGATCTTCACTTAATCTGCTTACAGACTGAGAAACTCGATCTGCAGCAGCTAATCTTGTTATAGTGAGTGTAATTGACAGGCATGGCGCAACTATTTTACATAGTAGCCCTCTAGTTTAAAAATAAAGAAGGAACTGCATGTTAAGAATAGCCGAGCACTTGGCTTATTATTAAGCTAAAATTAGCTCATGAGATCATCGCTGAAGCAGAATTAATTGGTAGCTTCTATCTCATAGTGGATTGTTCTTCCGAAATTTGATTGTTTACTTTGGATGATCTCACCGAGTCCATCGATCTAAGCACCACCACTTCGAGGACACAAACTTTACATATATAGGATTTTCTTCTTGGCCCTCCAATAGGTTGGAAAATCATTAATTGGCGATGTGTGTCCTTCTATACTCATAACATCCTCAGCTACTTAAGATGATTTTGATTTCCTCCCTTTTTAAAAGCAAAGCGCTACAAAAATGCCAACATTTTCTCTCATGTAAAACGTTCGACCACTACAAATTTATACAATAAAATGAATAGAAGTAAATGAAAATTTACACACATTGAAGTTGTACGTGAAGTAGTTTATAACTCGTAACTTGGATTACAATTAAGAACTAGATACTGTATACAGATTCTTAACATCCTAGAACAAGTCATAAACTCGGACAGAACCAACTTAGTTTACAAGGTGATGAACTACTACCAACATCAAGACTTGGAAAGGGTCGCTTAATCTTTCCATCATCCAAACTATAGATTCCCATTTCACGAGATATATCTTGTCCAAGCGAGAACTTACGAGGTAGGTTGTCATGTTCATATCCGCTTGTTGCAAAATAGATGCAATTTCCTTGTAGTTTGAAATCACTTGCCGCAAAGGCAAAGGAAGAGCTATGTTCTGCCAAAAATATTATTTGATCCCCCAAGTTTTTTACCTCTTGAAACTCGCCAGACACGAGGTCAATCTTGTATACTGCAAACCCTCTTGTGCTCTTATATTCTATATCCAAATCATCATGAACAAGGTCGAGTAAACAGTCGAACCTTTGATGGATCAACAAAATTTCTTTGTCCCTATTTGTTGCTGATTCTGCCAAATATGAGTTGAAATCACCGTTTAAAAAGAGTTGGTGGTCATCATGATTTTCCGTAATCATGTTACCAATTTCTTTATGGCCATAGACCAACTTCAATTCTACTGTCATTGTCTGATCATCGCCAAAGTTTAAGATGCGAGCTGCGCCGATACCATTCTTGTTGGACTCGTCACAATTATCAACTAAACCGTATAGCCTGCCATTCGAAAAAATTAAATCAATGAGAGATCGAGACTCATCTTCATCAGGATTTAGTATCTCAAAGACAGTCCAGCTTTCGTTTCCAGGTCTACACAATGCCAATACCGTGTGAGGCAGCCACAATGGATTCTGAGATATTTGGACTAGAACACACAACTTTAGTTACAAAATACTCGGCATGTATGTTGATACCCTTCCATTTCGATAGCATTGTCGCTAGTCGGAAAGATAGGAATGATGGGATTGTGTTTAAGGAAGGAAGTTGGTGTTGGGCTCTAGAAATCGGATTGTACAGGAACATATCAAAGGTTGCTGATGAGTCCTTTTTCTTGTCAAAGAATCAACCAACCTTTAGAAGACGCTTGAAACTTGAACTTGCCGTGTCCTCGGAATCGCTTCGCGATTGGGAGATCCCAAGTTCACAAGTTCACCCTCAGAGAGGCTGGAAAAGGTTAAGTAGTTGGTGTTTAGGGTTTGAGGGTGAGCTAACCATGGCAGATGCGGAGCACTGCGGATGTCAGCTCTCGTAACAAGTGAACTCCATGACATGCAGACATTGGCTAAGCGTGTACGAGCAATTAAACCCATTTTCTGTAGAATCTCCTCCATGACGTCTTGTGGCGGTGACTGCCAGCATCCGACTGAGCCATGACAAGTGATTTGGTCGTCGTTGCAGTTCTCGACTACTGAGCCTGTAAAGATTTTGTGTTCATGTAATTGCTTGTAGGAAACAGACCTGGTGAACCAGGTGAGGTAGTTTCCCAGGTTAGTGTAAGACAAATATAGAGAGAGCATGGCCATCCTTGACTAGAATATTGGTTGTGCATGCAAAAATGAAACGGGACATCTGTATTTATATATGGCTAAATATTTCATTTCCAAGCAGGATTCTGACTTCGTAACCTAGTAGGATTATGAAATCTCACTCTCCTTAATTAATTCCGTATGGGATTTTCATTTTGAGGTTGCAGAATAAATAATAATCATATTTTAAGACAGTTTGGAACTTTGTCAAGAGATAGACCCTCGCTATGGTTGGTAGTTGGCCTTGGTTATCCTTGGCTTTCAGTCTCAACCGTAAATGATATATCTGAGGGCTAATACGACTCCACATCAGCAAAAGCTATAATAAATGTAAAAGTTCAACATTTCACCTGTAACAATGCTTAACGCCGTCAATATTGTCTTTCGCTTCGTCTTCCTCACCGTCATGGCTTCACCTCTTGCAGCCTCCGACAACTATTTCCTTATCATACAAAGCTTTAAGTTGAAGATGGAGATGATATTCATGGGAAGTTAAATCTGTTGAACCCAAATACTCAAAAAAACAACACTGTTTTGGGAGAATACCTCAATATTCATTATCTTAGAAACTTAGGCATATATAGCCTTTCAATAACAAACAGAAGGGAAACTGTAGCCCACGCTTCCACTACTCTAAAGCGTGGTACACGATTACAAGAATTAGTAAAACACTAACTACACGTCCTTATTAACAAGAGATTATTATCAACAATAATAACAAACAAAACAAATCTTAAAAACCCAACATTTCCTCCCCTAAACTGAATTGCCAAAGCAATCAGTTTACGTTTGGAACTTCACAAACTCCTAGCTTCTCTCTCAGCTTCATGAACACATCAAGCTTGAGAGGCTTTGTCATAATGTCTGCAACCTGTTCTTGTGAACCACAATGAATTAACTTCACCTTTCCATCTCTTGCAAGATCACGAATCGAAGAAAATGAAAACGAATGTCAATATGCTTACTACGATCATGAAGAACAAGATTTTTGGACAACTTTATGGTGGAACTGTTGTCACATAGAATTGTGACACAACCCTCTTGAGAACAGCCAAGCTTATCCAATACTCTTCTCATCCAAATCCCTTGTGTATCACAAGAAGCTGCTTGTCACATCCCGACCCTAAAATATTTAACTTATTTACTAGCTTGATTATAATAAGAATTTTACCGTCTCGGTCATTGAGGTTATAGTTTAATTGGTCTCTAGAGGCGTTTTGGGGACGGTTATTTTCGGAGGATTATTCGTAGGAGAAAAATATGACGACGGTAAAAAAATGGTAAATTTTAGCTAGTAAAAGGTAATTTTTATTAGGGTATTTATTTTTAGGGTGTTTTAATGGTGGAGTTAGGTTTAATTGTGGTGTTGGGCCGGGTTGGTGTGAGGCCCAAACCCCATTTTCTCCTCTCTTTTTCTTCTCTTCTTCTCCTCTTTTTCTCCTTCTCTCTTTTCTTTCCCCGGTTCTTCTTCTCCCGAGCTCTCTCTCACTTCGCCGGAAGACCAGTGCCCGCCGCCGCCGTCCGGCCAAGCAGGGACGCCGCACCACTCCAGCACGGTCTGTCGTCCTCCCCGCTGCCTTCCTGGGATGGTGAGCGGCGCTGCAACCCCGCCGAACAGAGGAAGCCCTCCTTGGAAGCCGATTGTCCTCTCGCCGGAGCTCCCTCCTCCGGCCGCCATAGCTAACGAGTCTTGGCTCGTTGTGAAGCTCTCCTCGCATGCAGCAATCCCTCAAAGAGCTCGCCCTCTCGTGGTCTAGGTAAGGAGAACCGGTGAGTGGAAGCTCTAGGGTTTTCTAGTGTGTTTTCATTCGATTGGCCTAGTTAGGCTTGAAATTGGGTGTTGTGGTAGTTAGGAAAGTTGTAGAGCATGATGAGGAGATTATTCTGTCAAAATTTCATAGGCATTAGAGGTCGCCGGAATCGGCCTCCGGCCGCCGCTGTTTGGGAGTTTTGTATAGTTTTAAGTGTGGAATATAAGGGAGTTTATTGATGTGAGTTATGGAATTTTTGGATGAGTTTTGGATATATAGGTTTGGGAATTTCCGAAGTTTAGTTTTTTTTTTGTGGTTAAATAATGTAGATTCCGGTCGTAGGATCTAAGTCGTTGTTCTGGGGAGGTTGTAATTACGGCTGCCGAGTATGGTATTAAAGTTTGGGTCGTTTCGATTTAAGAATATCGAAGTTAGGCAATGATGAGCGTGTTTATGGCTCTCGGTTAATTTTGCCTATTGTGTAAATATTGGATTTTTAGTTGGGAAATTAATTATATGTTTGGATCAGGACGTGAGGAGGCTCGAGTGGAAGAGGCCTCGGATCGACGTCAGGCTTAGGCCTAAAGTTGTGAGTGGACTTTTGTTTTAAAATATATGCATGCGGTGATTCTATATTAAATGATTGATTTTATTAAATATATCAATTTGTGGAATTGTTTATTTTCGCGAAGTCATTTTCAGAAGTAAATGTTCTCATTTTTAATGGCTATCGTGTCATTTGGAAAGTTACCGAAAATGAGATTTTCGGTGGAGTCGTGTGCATATTGCTTTTTATGATAATTGGTAATTTTCATTATTGTTGGAGAATAACCGAAATTGAGAATTTCGGTGAGTATATATATATATATATCCATATTTGGATAATTATGAGAATAATATGTATATAAAGAAATGTTAGCTAGCTATACGTGCTTTTCCACCATACTGAGGTAAAATTTCATTATGGTGCGACGTGAGCGTTAGACGCAATCGTCGTAGCCCTATATAAATATAATAATTTATATAGGGGATATGTGCATATATATTTATACACCGTCTTTTCCACCATAATGAGGTAAAATGCCATTATGGTGCGACGTGAGCGTTAGACGCAAGCGTCGTAGCCTTGGGTGAATTTTCTATTTATCTTTGTTGTTTCAAGAAAATTCATACAAGGGATATGACGAGTGTAATACATAAATATTTTATTTTAGCCTGAGAGGCTGTATTTTATTGAACTTTGGAGACTGGCCGGAGCTAGTCATGAAATTGCCAGTTTTTGTGTTGAGCGTTTTTGAGCTGTCGCATGCAGCATATTTTCTATGGAAATGTAAATTGGGAAAGCATAAATATTTTCATTAAATTTATGTTATTGTCCACTCACTTTTCAAATGTTTTCCCCTGGGCCCTTCGTTTTAAAATGCCCAGTTGCAGGATTGCATAGTTGAGGTCGGGCGTACATGGGGATGATGCATAGTCATCATATAGCTTCCGCTTGTTAATTTATTATGTTTCCTTTCTTCCTATTAGTGTTGCTCTGAACCTATAAATGGTTGGATATGAGATTTGTGTAGATATTTAAATAATTGGGAGATGTTGTGATTTGGGGGAGCATGAAGGCTCCAGGAGTTTAAGGTTGGATTTGGTTTATTGGAAGTGTATGCAGGTTTTCTTAGGAATGGTTGTCTATTTTCAAGGGAGGTTATGCCGAATTTTCGGTAAATTTTCCTTAAAGGTGGTCCCCACATGATTTACTTCGGGTTTCAGGGTGAAATTCGGGGTGGGTCTTGACATTGCTGCTATAAATTCTGCCTCGGTGGTTGACAAGGTGACCACTGGTTGTTTCTTTGAAGCCCAAGACACAGCTCCTCCACACAAAGAAAATACATACCCAGAAGTGCTTTTACAATCATCTACATCACCTGCATAGTCACTATATGTGTAAGCAACTAGTTTTTCACCACTTCCCTTCTTGTATAGTATCCCCAAATTCACAGTACCCTTGATGTATCGAAGCACCCTCTTCAAAGCTTGTTAATGCATCTCTGTTGGATTTGCCATGAACCTACTTGCCAGACAAACTACATACATCAAGTCGGGTCTTGTCACTGTCAAGTACATAAGGCTTCCGACCATGCCATTTGCTTGTACTTTGTGGCGTCCACCTTGACTCCTCCTTCATCTCTCATCAATTTAACACCAGGGACAATAGGGTTGTTCACACTATACTCTTCTCCATGCCAAACCTGTCCAAGACTTCTTTTGCAAACTTCTTTTGACAAATATAAATACCCTCCGATCTCTGTATCACTTCAACTCCAAGAAAGTATTTCATTTTGCCCAAGTCACTCATATCAAATTCTTGCTTCATGGAAGTCTTAAACTTGTTAAACATGCTCTCACAATTACCAGTGAATATTAAATCATCTACATATAAGCTCACAATAAGAACTTTACCTCCATCTCCAGCCTTGATGAACAAAGTATGCTCAAAATCACACTTCTCAAACCCTTCTTTGGCAAAGTACCCTTCAATTTTGCTGTACCATGCCCTAAGGGCTTACTTAAGCCCATAAGTGCTTTCTTAAGCTTGTAGACTTTCTCTTCATCTCCCTTCTTTTTGAACCCTTGTGGCTGTTCAATGTAAACTGCTTCAGCTAACTCCCCATACAAGAAGGCACTTTTGACATCAAGTTGATAGATACTCCAGCTTTTTTGAGCTGCCAAAGCCACAATCATCCGAATTGTATCCCATCTAGCTACAGGTGCATAAACCTCATTGTAGTCTATTCCAAACTGCTGTGCATATCCCTTTGCTACTAGTCGAGCCTTGCATTTGTCAACTTCACCATGCTCATTGTACTTTGTCTTGAAACCCACTTCACACCAATTTTCTTCACACCTTGAGGTAGAGTTGTGAGCTCCCAAGTATCATTTCTCTCAATAGCCTCAATTTCAAACTTCATTGCATCCCTCCATTCTGCATAATGAACAGCTTCATCAAAACTTACTGGATCCTCATCGGCACTGAACACAGCTAAATTGTGAACCTCATCATCACTTTCAGATAAACCTTGAACCTCATAATCACTTCCGGATAAACCTTCCCCACTTGTGTAGTCTTCTAGATAATCTGGCCTACTTTGTTTTCTACCTACTTGCTCATCTTCTTGTACAAGTGAACTTGGTGGATTATTTGGTCTAGAAGATGATGAAGATAAGCCGGACACACCATCTTGTTGGTCAGTAGCTATACCACCTTCACCATCATCTTCATTTTCTTCATCACTCTGTCCATCCTCATTTTTGTCCTCATCATCATCTCCCCATTCAAACACATCAAGCTTGATCTCCTCATCACTCCTCCCCCAATCCAAGCTTTCATCCTCTTCAAAAACAACATCCTTGCTCACAATGACCTTTCTTGAGATAGGATTGTATAGTCTGTAGGCCTTCGATTCTTCACTTACACCAAGCAGAACACATTTGCAGCTTTTGTCATCAAGTTTGGTTCTTTTGGCATCAGGAACGTGAACGTGGGCAATGCACCCAAACACCCTGAAGTAATTTACATTTGGTTTCACCCCACTCCAACCTTCCTCAGGAGTTGCATCTTGCACCACTTTAGTTGGACTTCTGTTGAGAACATGTGTGACCCAATTTACTGCTTCCAGCCAAAAGCTTTTCAGAACTTTCTTTTCAAACAAGATGCTCCGGATTGCATTCATGATAGTTTTGTTCCTCCGTTCAGCAACCCCATTTTGTTGGGGAGTATAAGCAGCCGTAAGTTGCCTTTTGATACCATGAGATTTACAAAAGTTGTTGAACTCATTAGAGGTAAACTCTCCTCCCCTGTCTGTCCTTAAGCAACAAATAGAAGAACATGTTTCCTTCTCTACAAGATTCTTATAGTTTTTGAACATAGTAAAGGCTTCTGACTTCTCTGTGAGAAAGTAAATCCACATCTTCCGACTATAATCATTAATGAAGCTAAGAAGGTATCTTTTGTTGCTATTGGAAGTAGGTGTAACTGGGCCGCAAATGTCTGCATGCACCAATTGTAGCTTTTGAGTGGCTCTCCATAAGCTTCTTTTTGGGAATGAATCTCTTCTTTGCTTTCCCACTAGGCAATTCACACAAGTCTTTGTTGGAGTTTTGAATGAAGGTAATCCTCTCACCATCTTTTTGTAATGTAAAGTCCTTAACCCCTTGTAGTTCAAGTGACCAAACTGACAATGCCACAGGTATGCTAGATCATCGGATGCTACTTGCAGGCATGTGGAGTCAGTGAGCATTATTTTTGTGAGAATCACAAACATTCTGTTAGCAGACATAGGGGTATGCATGGTTACACCTTTCTCCGATGGTAAACTTGACACACTCCATCTTGAATGAGGATAGCCAATCCTCTCTCTTGCAACTGACCTATGCTCAACAAATTATTTCTTAACTCAGGAACGTAATACACATCACTAATTACCTGAGTTAAACCATGGACTTGAAGCTTGATGTTGCCATTTCCCATCACTGACATCCTTGTGTTGTTGCCTAGCTTCACTGCATGCCGAAAACCTTCATCAATTGTAGAAAACCATCTCTTGTTTCCGCACATGTGATTGCTACAACCACTGTCCAAGAACCACACATCCTCCCTACTTGATTTGTTTTCCTCCACATAAGCCATGAGCAATAACTCCTCCTCCTCTTCAAGTTCAGTGTACTTCACCCGCTTTTCCCAACTAGGGAACTCATCTTGAAAGTGTCCTAGCTTATGACACTTACAACATTCGATCAAGGCTTTGTTGAAACCTTGTCTGCCTCTGCCTCTTCCCCGTCCTCGAAATCCTCCACGGCCTCTTCCTCTAGCTGCAAAATTATCTTCAAGAGTTGCCTTCAGTACATGTTCATCTCCACTGTGACCAATCATACGTTGTTCATGCACCAGAAGACTGCTTTGGAGTTCATCAATGGTCATGGTTGTAAGATTGTTAGACTCCTCTATCGAACACACCATATAATCAAATTTAGGAGTCATAGACCTTAAGATCTTTTCGACTATCACCAATTGTTCCATTCTCTCGCCATGTGCCTTCATCTTGTTCGCGATGGTGAGTGTGTGAGCGAAGTATTCATCCACCTTCTCCCCTTCTCTCATTCCCAGAATCTCAAATTCCCTTCTGAGTGCCTTCAGTTGGGCTCTTCTAACCTTTGTGGATCCTTGGTACTTCTGTCTCATGGAGTCCCAAATTCCCTTTACAGTCGCCTTGTCTAAGATGGTATCCATTATTGTTCTGTTAATGGCTTGAAACAGATAGTTTTTTACCTCCAAGTCTTTTACTTTAGTATCTTCTCTAACCTTTCATTGGGCATCTGTCTCTTCAACTCCAGTTGCTGCTGCCGCTGGGATTCCAACTTCCACCAAAGACCAGTAATCCTTCGAACGCAAGAGATTTTCCATCATCATTGCCCAATGGTCATAGAAACCATCGAACTTTGGTATGGCTGGTTGAACAAAATTGTTCTCTGCCATGCCCTAATCTGTATTTTCACAACACTGTCTTTCTTTTCTTTTCTCAACTCTATCTCTCTTCTCTCGTTCCCCCCTTTTGATCAGGCCCCGTTAAGGGCTCTGATACCAGAATTGTTGAACCCAAATACTCAAGAAAACAACACTGTTTTGGGAGAATACCTCAATATTCATTATCTTAGAAACTTAGGCATATATAGCCTTTCAAAAACAAACAGAAGGGAAACTGCAGCCCACACTTCCACTACTCTAAAGCGTGGTACATGATTACAAGAATTAGTAAAACACTAACTACACGTCCCTATTAACAAGGGATTATTATCAGCAATAATAACAAACAAAACAAATCTTAAAAACCCAACAAAATCAAAATCCGGCTCTACCCAAATTAAAATCTTCCACGATATATGCTTATATTCATAAAGGATTTGGATGACTTTCTGAATCGCCTACAACTGGTAAGATGCATGTACTCACCGACACCGGCTGCTGGGTAAAAATTCTGATAGCATATTGGCTTGCAAAGATGAACGACAAGACGGGTAAAACTCTGCAAAAGATAGAGATCGTGGGTCGCAACTCTATCGAGGGCAAAAAATCTGTGGGATGAACAATGTAAACAAAGTCGAGTTTATTAGGTCTTCCAATGAGATTAATTAGCTCCAAAGAACACGAGCTTTGGCCAAATCAAGAATCTGGATAAATATGCTTTGCCCAAGTCAACCCCTCCCTTTCACAGTTGAGGTATCTCGGTGAAATTTGATTTCTTATCATATAAAAGTCTAAGATTTTATGATTAAGTAGAGGTGAGATACTGGGTATGGTGAATATGTATCTAGTTCTAAGTATCTCTATTGTATTCTTTTGGTTTGCAATTAATTGTTTCAGCTTTCATTGTTTCCAATTTCTCGGTGGCAGGGGATGATCAGATGAATGTGAGGAAGACAATGAAGGGGGAAAAAGAAGGAAAATGTGAACGACATTAGTGTTGCTAGCTGTGAGAAAAAGAAAAACATTGCCCTTTATTATAGTTTTCGCTGATGTGGAGTCTTATTAGCCCTCAAATATGTCATTAATGGTTGAGATTGAAAGCTAAGGATAACCAAGACCAATTACCAGGTACCAGCCAATCAGTGGCGTAGCCAGAAACCACAAGTAGAAGGGTCAAGAGTTTAAACAATAATGCCACACAAAATAAAAATATAATTTTTATTGAATAATATAAAAACTTATAAATCATTAGAATACTTTGAAAACAAAAGCTAAATAAAATAGCAAATCTCCCTAAAGTAATTATAATTGTCCTCGACGATTGCTCATATTTGAAAATTTTGGAGGAGCTTCAGATGGAGTCGACTGTTCTGCTGCTTTTATCTTACGATACTTTTCCAATAAAACTAAAACATTCATAATTGCAAGTTTTTAATTATGAAGGTTGTTGACGATAGGGAAAAATTTATTGAAGGATAACAAAAAGAAATACGTAAAGAAGCTACTAAAACTGTTTATATAGAGGTGCACGAGAAATCAATCACAATAATTGATTGATTATGAAAACATATTAATTAAAAAGACAAAAAAAAATACTAGGAATATGTTTTAATTGTAATATTAAAGGGAGATGCAATCAATCATTGATTCGGATTAGAAACCTATATTAAAAAAAAATAAGAGAGCCACACGTATCAAACACACGTGAGGAGTTGAACACTCCTCTGTCCAAATTGATTATTGTAATTAATATTTTATATGCCAAACTTTTCTTTAATTAGTTAGAATGGTCAAAATAGTACCAACATCACATTTCAACTGACAAATTAGATAACAATATGACCTAATAGAAAATGTGAGGGAGGTCAGCTGAACCCCTTGACCCCCCCTTCCCTACGCCCCTGCAGCCAATGAGAGGATCTTTATCCTTTGTTGAGAGTGTCAACGACGGTATCCGCCCAAAGACTAATCCGCATAGAAGAGTCATTTCAGAACGCTTTCCTCCCCTTGGCCATCAAGAATAAATTGAAGATTTAATTCCAGTTAAAGTCGGGGGGATTTGAAACTGAGTAAGAGAATTCCACATCAATGCTCTTACAAACTCAACCACCTATGATGATTAAACAGTTTGGAAATTAGCATAACTAAGAGACTTAGCCTCGCGTCTTGTTCCATTTATTATGTAACATGGGGGGGATAATAACTGAACCACGTGCTACATGACAATAATCAAGTCCAGCACATTCTGAACAAACAATAGAAGAACTCTTATTTATTACATTATTTTACTGTGAGAAAGGAAAGAAAGAAAAACCCTAATATATATACGTGTCTTGTGCATTGTTCATATATACCTAAACATAAGAAATAAAAAAAATTATATATAGTGAGTGAAAATGTCACCAAACATAATTTCTCTCGTATTTATTTTGTGAATAGAGTTTTAATTATTTCGGGTCAACCGATTCAAGGCATAATGTCTCTTAATTAGATTCCATCAATATAGGAAAACACCCTTTTATTCTATTTTTATATGAAGAAAGCAAAATGTGGATGAGATGTTGTTACCCGGATATTTGAATGGGTTGCCTACGTACCCTTAAAAAGAAATCAAGCCATTCGTAGTTCAAGACCTCCAACAAGTGAATGGCTTGTTAGAGGGCTTTGATTTTGCAATACGCGTACGAGTAGTGTTTGGGGACAAATTTGGTGTAAGTGAACTGGTGATTTGAGTAAGGCTTTGATTTGATTTTTTGTTTTGGACGCGGTTGTATCTGGATAGATTTGGTTTTAGATTACCTACATACCCTTGGTGGGATCAAACCACATGTATGTTCCGGCATTTGGATTTAAATGGGCAGAAGACCCATTTATTTTTGAATTTGTGTTTGGTTTTGGGTATACATCCCATGAATTTGGTTTGTACTTCATCTGTATGATTTAGGAATGAATTTGAGTTAAGAGATTGCTCTCGAAGTTATAGAGGAGAGTTCTTTGGAAGTTATAGAGGAGAGTTTGACACGCAAAATAATTTTATAGTTGGTGGTTTTGTTTTATGAGATTGCTTTGGAAGACCCCTAGCTATTGTAGGTATTAACTCAGGAGACTACATTCTCCTATAGCTGAAGCTCGTGCTCTTCGTGATTGTTTAAAAATGGCGCTGTAAAAAGGCTACAACCATCTAGAAGTGGAGGGTGACTCCAAACTAGTCACCGATGCTGTTAGCGGCACTTAATAGCCTCCTTGGAGGCTCCTCAATTGATCTAAGATATCAGAAATTTGGCGGATAACTTTGAAAGTATTTCCTTCTCCCATGTTTATAGGGAGGCAAACTTGTTGCTGGTAGGATTGCAAATCTTGGACACAATGCTACTTGTTAAACTATTTAGGAAAATAAAGTTCTTTGATCTTTTTCGGGAGCTCTTCTCTAAGACATTGTAACTAAAGATGTCCTCGTAGCTCATCTATTTTAATTAGGTTTTTTTTTTTATAATATAAAAACATCTTGATTTTCGAGATTGTTTATAGCCGCGATTTGTCATGCTCTGTTTCATTTCTCACATTGGACCTAACTCAAAAACTCGTAAGTGTAATAAGAAGTCACGACTAAGTGATTGTCACATATATGGACTGTCACGTCCCATAATTCAATATATATCATTTTACTCCTTTTTTTTCTTTCTTTTCAAGACGGAGCTCACTTCTTATAAATACGGACCCATTTCCCCAATTTCCACTGCCCTCTTCCCTCTCATCTCTCACTGTCATTCTCTCTCCCTTCGAAAAAGCTTCCCGTTACGGAGCAAGTAAAAGAGACACAAGACCACTACGCAGAAAAGCAGAGAGAAAGGCCAAGAAGCTCGCCAAGCAGCAGTCTTCGACTCCGACGACCACCATCAGCAAGATAGTCACAATCTCTGTGATCATCATCGTCTTCTTTGTCGTCTTCTTGGGTATTGTGGCATACAGGGCCACCTCACTTTCTTTCTGAACTCATCTCTCTTTCCCTCTCTATCTCTCTTAATTGTGTTCGATTTCTTGCTTAAATTTCCGGCGTCAGCATAAATCACAATCTCTGTGATTTTTTGAATTTTCCGGCCAGAAACTGCTTCGCCTCGCCTGAATCCTCCATATCCGCCGCCTCTTGGTTTCTTTCTCGTTCTTTTTGGTTCTTTTTTTCTTTTTTTCAGTTTTTTTTTATTATTATTTTTTGCGTCTGGAACAGGCCGGAGCAGCCATGGATTCCGATGTAGATCGCTTTCTTTGATTTGGCGCCGATGTGCAGCGTGGACGGTCCGGATGGCAGGCATTGACGCTGATGTGGCGGTTAACCTTCAAGAGCAGCAACACACGACATGTCGTTTGTGGGAAAAATCTTTCTCTTTCAGGTATCGTATGACCATTCCTTTAGCGGGTTTTTGCTTAGTCTGAGTTCGCACTCATCCCTTAGTCCTAATTGCAGTCGATGGGAGTTTGATCTCCGAGAGGGAAATTCAGACTGAGATTCGATTAGAATGGAGCCACGGCGACACCAGAGTCTGGGTATGAATTGTACTTGACTGTTGCTTAGCTTCTCTGTTTTGCATTTTTCTTGATGCAGATTCAATTAGTTTAGGTTTTTTTTTGGTGATTGACTATATCTCATAATATTAGTTAAGATTTGTGCTGCCACTGTTAACAAAATTTCTGATGTTGCTTTTGGAATAATCTGAAGGGATGAGGGCTCTTTGCCTCTCATAGTTTGGCCAGTTCCAATTTCGATTAGCCCGTTAACATTTAGTTTCTCTTCAGATATATGCTTGGTTTGTTAATCCTTGACTTTTTCATGTTGAGTGTGATGGATGAATGTTTGGTTTCTCTTCAATTGTATGACTGTTTTTGTGAATCCTTGCAGTTTGGTTTCGCTTATGTACTTTTGTAATAAGATTAAAAGGTTTCAACCTTTGTTAAGTACCTCAACTGAACTACTCACTTAAGTTGTATGTATACTTTACACTTGTGTGGATGGGTATCATATGCCCCTTGAGAGTCTTGGTTTGACCGTTTATCGTACAATGATCACAGGCTCATTGTTGCTCCGCAACGTCTCTGTGTCTAGGCGCTGGATATGTTACAATGTAGATTTAGGGTGGTCCATGTAATCTGTCGCATCATTGTTACAATGTAGAGTAAGTGAGTAACAGTGTTTTGAGTTGAACCAATTCGGGAAAAAAAAAATTCCATTAGCCCAATTTAGACTAACAGTGAGAATGTACGGCAGATTCCCTAGTGTCTTTGCTGGCCTAATGGATTAAATCATTGAATGTTGGGTAAGTGAATGAGGGCGGTGAGGCTGTCTAGAATAGAAGGTACTAGTAACTAGAATGCTAATTATTTGAATAGGTTTTCATAAGCTCAAAAGAGAAATGAATTTTGTAATTTTATATCTGTGTGTATCTGTGGCTGTGCATTAGGTATAAAAGAACTTTTCCCAGCTTGATAGACACATGTTAATGTTAGTTTTTTTACCTACTTCAACACTACAATAAACAGTTTTTATGCTGTCCCAAAACTCATCCAAAATGTGCTATTTCTTCTTGTTAATGCACTTCCTGTTTTTTATATGTTGTGTTGTATGTTGTCTCCTCCGCTGACTCTGGCTTCAAACTGGATGAAATTATGTTTTTCAGGTTGCTTATGCATGTACACCTGAAGAAGTACAGCAGCATTTCGAATCATATCGCACAGTTAACAGGGTGACTATGCTGACAGATAAATGTGGCCAACCAAAGGGTTTTGCTTATGTGGAATTCCCGGAAGCAGAAGCTGTTCAAGAGGCTCTCGCTCTGAATGAATCTGAGTTGCATGGAAGGCCGTTGAAGGTAATCCTCTATTTGCTCTCTGCTCCTTGTTTATTGTTGTTGTGTGAATCTATTGAAACAACCAGAGAAGTAAGAAATACATTAACACCAGTAACCAGTTAGATTATTGGTCTTGAATATTGCTTTCTGTTATATCATTATTGCAAGTGTTTGTTAATTGTGTAATATATCCCTAGGTTTTGCCTAAGAGTGTTCCCGGATACAAGCAATTCCGCTCTGGACGTAACAATCCGTATATGGGTTACCACTTCAGGGGCCCTTATGTACCCTCATACTTCTATTCGCGCATGGATATGGGTATGGTCCTCTTACTTCTTTGCTTTCTGTTAGTCAAATGATATTTTTTATGCATATTATAATTTTTCACTTTCAAATACGCTGCAGGAACGTTCCAAGGTTCAGAAGGCCAGCAGGATACATGTCCTACTGTTAGAAGACTCCTAATTATGTAACTACTAGAAAACTTCACATCTTGTTGATGGGCACATCATCCAGTATTAGACCATTATATTGGTTTTTTTCTTCACCTGGTAGTTCTAAACAGGAGTTTATTGTAGCACATCATCCAGTATTAGACCATTATATTGCTCCTACATTATATACATAGATATTTGAGTGTACTTCATCTGAGCTAGTTCTTTATAGGAAGCTCCCCTACCACAATCGGTGATTGCCATGTCCAGGAACATCACATGATGCGCCACTCCGGCATGATGCATTCCTTGGTAAATTATACTTTCAACTGAAGGAGTTCAGAGCTTCTTCTAAACAAATGACGTCACCTCTTTCAGTCTTTTGAAAGAGGATTGTAAATTTGAGCTCTGGTAAATCAAAATTGGAGACGAAAATGTACTGTGACGGGAACTTAAAGAAACTCAGAGATGGATATGGAGAGGAACAGATCGAGGTGCTGACCCAACGGAAGCGAGCTGCGGGATTGAAGAGAAACCGTCGCCTTTTAGGCTTCTTGAGGGCAGCAGATAGCTTCCTCCAGTTCTCCAAAGCCCTCTCGGACGAAAAAGAAGAAGCAGGGCGGATCTGGATCTTCATGCACCTTGTTAATTTGCTTCTTCTTATCATAACTGAACTCTGTTCTCGTTGCCGGCCTTCTATAAGTTTTGACATTGCTGCGTGAACTCCTTCTCAAAAGGAAACCTAGAGGAAAGAAACTAAATTAGAGTGTGTAGTTGACATGCAGGGTGCAACTATTTTTACATGGTAGCCCTCTAGTTTAAAACTGAAGAAAGAACTGTTATCATTAGCAGAGCAGTTGGGTTATAATTGAGCTAAAGGCTCAGCTCATGGGATCATTGCCTAGGCAGAATTAGCAGTCTTATGGGTAGTTTCTATTTTATAGTGGCATGTATTGTTCCTTGGAAATTTGACTGTTTACTTTGGATGATCTCACCGGTCCATCTAAGCCCCGGCCACTCCGAGGACACAAAATTTTCATAGGATTTTTTTCTTGGCTCTCTAATAGCTTGGAAAATCATTGGCAATGTGTGTTCTTCTTCTATACTCATATATAACACCTCAGCTACTTAAGATGGTTTTGATTCCCTTATAAATCGGCAATGTGTGTTCTTCCCTTCTATACTCTAAGTGCTACAAAATTGGCAACATATTTTCTCACGTAAACGTTCGACCACTACAAATTAATACAAGAAAATGAACAGAAGTAAATGAAAATTTACACACATTGAAGTTGTACGTGTGGTCAACCTGTTTTGTTACTACTCTATGGTTTATTTGGAGTTCAAGGAACAAGATTAAATATGAAGGTCTTAGGGTGGATGCTACACGTGTATGTTCCCTCATTTCAGGCCATGTTATTTCATCAAGTAAGTTAGTCACTGGATGCATGTTTAATTCTATTGAGGAGCTTGTGGTTTTGAAGAAAGTTGGCGTTCAATGTCGGCCCCGACGTGCTCCAAGAGTAATCGAAGTTAACTGGCACCCTCCTCTATATGGGTGTATTAAGCTGAACACTGACGGGGCATGGAAAAGTAGTTCAAACAAAACTGGTTATAGAGGGGTATTTCGTGATTACAGTGGCAAAGTTATGAGTGCTTTTTGCTCTAAGTTGGACATTCTAAGCTCTATTGCTGCTGAAGTTATGGCTGTTATCAAGCTCTATTGCTGCTGAAGTTATGGCTGTATACAGATTCTTAACATCCTAGAACAATAGTCATAAACTCGGACAGAACCAACTTAGTTTACAAGGTGATGAGCTACTACCAACATCAAGACTTGGAAAGGGTCGCTTAATCTTTCCATCATCCAAACTATAGATTCCCATTTCACGAGATATATTTTGTCCAAGCGAGAACTTACGAGGTAGGTAGGTTGGGTCATATCCGCTTGTTGCAAAATAGATGCAATTTCCTTGTAGTTTGAAATCACTTGCCGCAAAGGCAAAGGAAGAGCTATGTTCTGCCAAAAATATTATTTGATCCCCCAAGTTTTTTACCTCTTGAAATTTGCCAGACACGAGATCAATCTTGTATACTAGAAACCCACTTGTCTTCTGATATTCCATATCCAAACCATCATGAACAAGGTCGAGTAAACAATCGAACCTTTGATGGATCAACAAGATTTCCTTGCTGCAGTTTGTTGTTGATTCTAACAAATATGAGTTGTAGTCTCTATTTAAAAGGATTAGATAGTCATCATGTACTTCGGTCGTATAACCAACTTCTTTATGGCCATACACCAACTTCAATTCCACTCTCATTGTGTGATCATCTCCAAAGTTTAGGATGCGAGCTGCGCCTATGCCATTCTTTGTGTTATGACCGTTTGTAACATTATCAACTATGCCGTATAGCATGCCCCCCGAAAAGAGTAAATCCATGAGATGGTCGTCCTCAGTATTCAAAATCTCAAAAACTGTCCAGGTTTTGTCTCCAGGTCTGCACAATGCCAATTCCTTCTGTGGGGCCAATAACGGCAGCAACAATGCATTCCGAGATATTTGGACTAGAGAACACAACTTCAGTTACAAAATTCTCGGCATATTTGTTGATACCCTTCCATTTCGATAGCATTGTCGCTAGTCGGAAAGGTAGGAAAGATGGGATTGTGCTTAAGGAAGGAAGTTGGTGTTGGGCTCTAGAAATCGGATTGTATAGGAACATATCAATGCTGAGTCCTTTTTCTTGAAAAAGGATCAGCCAACCTTTAGAAGATGTTTGAAACTTGAACTTGCCGTGTCCTCAGAATCGCTTTGGAGTTGGTAGATCCAACTTCACAAGTTCACCCTCACAGAGGCTCGAAAAGGTTAAGTAGTCGGTGTTTAGGGTTTGAGGGTGAACTAACCATGGCAGATGATGAGCACTGCGGATGTCAGCTCTCTTAACAAGTGAGCTCCAAGACATGCAGACATTGACTAAGCGAGTACGAGCGATTAAACCCATTTTCTGTAGAATCTCCTCCATGTTGTCTTGTGGCGGTGACTGCCAGCACTCGGCTGACCCATGACAAGTAAATTGGTCGTCGTTGCCATTCTCGATTTGTTTTTCCTTGCCTGCAGATATTTTGTGTTCATGTAATTGCTTGAAGGAAACAGACCTGTTGAACCGGCGGAGGGTAGTTTCCCAGGTTATTGTAAGACAAATATAGAGAGAGCATGGCCATATATCCTTGATTAATTTGTTTATGCAAAATCTGAAATGGGACATTTGTACTTATAGATGGCTATGTTTATCAATATCCAAGCAGGATTAATAGGAAGTCTCACTCTCCAAGAAATCAATCTCGCTTAGGTGCTCCAAAAAAAAAATCCGCTTGGGTATTTCAAAATGCAGTTAAATGTACCAAAACTATTATATTAATTCGACTGTACGTAAACAACCTTGAGCAGGTTTCCTCATAAAAAAATGTCATTAATAAAAATACAAAATTATCACTAAATACGTTATTAGCTCATCTCTACTATAAAGCCAAGGGTTAATGAGGACGTCAATGGCGGATCTAAGAATTTTTCTCATACGACGCAAGCTAAGACTTAAACCAAGTAGTAAGATAATAAGATACAAAGAAATTAAAACGAAAAAATAATGTTTACAAATGATGCAGTAGGAAACTAGGAATCAAAGCATCATCAAGGATTTATTAATTAGCATCAACGACACATGAAACAAATATATAAGAACGAAGAAGAAAATTGGTATGGGTGAATTATAAGAATCACAAGTCACAAAAATCAACCAAACTTGAAATTAATGTGAAAATAATATTAGACTTTGCGAAATTTTATAGAATGAGACATCTTCAGATCTGATCGATGGAGACAACAAACTATTGAAACATGGTTTGACATGCGCTTTCCAAAGTGCGACCTAGGGTTTGGGCACCAGACCTCCGCCACGGGAGAGCCTCCAGCATGCCATGGAGTTTTCTTGCGCTAAACTCTAACAGGCCGAACACCTTCTCCCTCCTCTACATTGGATCTTAGAATTAGTAAGGCAAAGAACTTCGCTTATATTGTAGCAGACTCAAAGGAAAACTTTGTTCCTATAAGTCAACTAGTAGCCCCGGACCAACAATTCGTGGAGACACAATCTACGTGAAAATCAATGAGACGATCTACCAAGAACAATTAGCAGCTTGCCGAAATAACCTTATCGGCCGATTGCTTCTCTGTAAGGGATCCATTCTATTGAAAACTGAATCCCTAAAAGCTTCTTTGGATGCTCTTTGGGGTCCATCGGGTCCATGGCCTCTTGTCCCGATTGGCAAAGGTTTTTTTTCGACATACGTACACTTCAATTCCGAATATGATATGCGCAAGGTTTGGGGGGGGATGGGACTTGCACTATTGAACATGGAATATTCGTCTTTCTCAGTGGAAGTCTGAATTTAGACCTGGTGATGTTCTTCCTCAATTACATGCACAAATATGAAATATGGGCTATAGGGCTTAGTCAAGAGTACTTGCACCCACAACTATTGCTCTTCCAACGTCCATCATGGTTGAAAGACATGGCCTCTGTTTTCCAGTAGGTATAGAGTATGAGAACCTACCTCTTCAATGCTCTAATTGTGGTTTAATTGGACATGAGAGGAAGAGCTGCCCTCTAATTGTGGTTTAATTGGACATGAGAGGAAGAGTTGCAGGCAACTCAAGTACTCCAAGGAACTTTTAGCGAAACGTATTATGATTCATCAGGAATACTGTATAAAGAATAAATTGAAGGAGAAAGAAGCTCAAAAAGGCCGCTCGGTGACACATGTCATCAATGTTATTGATAATGATATTGCTATTAATAATTATCACGTAGCTCTTCCTAATGCAACTTTCACTCAACCTCCCATTCAAAGTGATGTATTTGGTGCTCTTGTCAATAATATTTTGGAGGAAATAGTAGCTTCACCAAATCAAAGTTTTAAAAAAAAAACTTGTATTAAATAACTCACGCACCCTACATATGTCAGTGAGGTTTGAACCCATGGCCTCAAAGTTATTAGTTAACATCCTTAACCAACCAGGCAACGGCTCACTGACACCAAATCAAAGTTTTCACCCAAGCTCCATTCAATATGATGTTGGGGTTATCGTCAATACTATTCTCAAGGAAACATTAGCTTCACCATATCAAAATTTCACCCAAGCTCCCATAGAAGATGATGCTGGGGCTATTGTCAATAATGTCTTTGGCACCTCTCTTCGCCAAAGAGCGCTGGCAAGTACAGATTAGAGAGGTGGAACCCTTCCCATCTCCAGCAAAAGTCGCCAGTGTGCAAAGCAACAGAGAGGAGAGGTTGACCAAGAGGTGGGAAAAAAACCACGCCATGCACTCGCCTTGGTTACTCTCCCCTTGGCCCCTGAGGAATTAGGGTTTTCTGTTGGAGCTAATGACGAGCTAGGGGTGTTCAAGATTGAAAAATCCCTGAAGAAACGAGCCCGGCCTCATGGCCAGCAGTAGGAACAAGAAGCTCAAACCGGTGTTGTTGCAGTTTTGACCTAAATCGAGTGGAGAAACAAGCGACCTCGAGGTGGAGGCAGGACGGACTAGTTTCCTACTCTCACCAGGAAAGACCCTTACATAACCTTGAGTGGTTTTGTTTATGCACTTTGAAGGAAATGTACACCTTAAGGTCTTAGACCTCAAATCAAAGTGTTATAATCTTCCATGCTTAAGATTATGTAGGTTAATTTGCTTTCTAGGAGGTTTTAATGACATCTCCTGGCTTTGACTCGGAGGAGCATTCCTTAGAGTAGTGTTACCTCTAAGTATTTTATAAATAAGTCTGATGATTCTGACAATTACGATTTATTAATCATAATACATTTTTTATCGTTTGCAATATTAAGAGGATTTAAGTGACAAGTTTGTAAATAAAATAAAAAAGTATGGATATGTAAATAGATATGGTGAGAACCAATCATTAATTAAATATAGGGAAATTCTATGGTACCTACCTATATGTGATACCCACATTTACAAATGTGACAACATATTTGTAGTCAAAATGGTAATGCTGAGTCGTATTGTTTGTAATCTTATTCTAATAATTGTAATTACAAAATGTACAACCATTTTACAACTTTTTGAACAAATTGTTCTCATAGTTGTAATTTTGTTTAACTTCATGTAAATAGTGTAAATAAATTTGGTAAATTTGTTCTCAATGTTGTAATTTGATTCATAACATTGTAATTTTTGTTCAAGTACATGTAAAATAAAAGTATGATATACATCTCAGTACCATAGCTTGTCTCCAATTAAATTCAAGTGACAAGTTTGTAAATAAAATAAAAAAGTATGGATATGAAAATAGATGGGGTGTGTTAATAGAAAAAAAGTATTAACACCCCTATATGATGAGAATCAATCATCAATCAAATTCAAGTGATAAGTTTGTAAATAAAATAAAAAAAGTATATATGGATATGAAAATAGATGAGGTATGTTAATAGAAAAAAAGGTGTTAATAGCAATACCCTATTGAGATGACTTAAGCTTTTATAGTTTAAGTCGTGCGTGGATTATGTTTGATACTTAGATAACTTAATAGAAAATTTGATACTTAGATAACTCGTGCGTGGATTATGTTTAGAGTAAATTTTAAAAACAATACATGAACTATATTTTTTTGAGAATTAAGATTAATTTATGTTTATGTTGTATTATTACTTTATCTTTGATCAATAAAATGACTTTGCATCCAAATTTGAAAAAAAAAAATGACGTCGAGGGAAAAGGGAATTAAACAGGAAAATGAAAACTAAACATGCTGAGCAAACCTAACTTATTCATGACGCCGGAACCACCCTATAGATAGGGTCTCCCTGAAAACAGATATTGGAGCTAGCAGACTATCTTGACACCAACACAGTTGAAGCATAAGCCCAACAATGCAAATTCCTTACCAGCCCACAACCCCAAACCCTACTGAGGATGGGAACCTAGGTCCAAAGCTAGCTCTTATAGCTTAGGGCACCAAAATACATAGGCACCCAAATGCTTGGGCACCCTAAACATTACCTTGACATCTCTACCGCCTTCGATCCCCACATCCCATCTATTGTTGACCACCACCACAGACCTTACTGTCGTCATTGCCATTTGCCAATAAGGTCTCCATCACCGATTGGACGAGTAGCCATGTTCTCAATCACAAACCTCGAGTCCAGCTATCCTCCCCACTGCCCCGAGAGCCACTGAAGCCACCAACCCCAACACAATTACTGCCAAGAAACCAACACTCTGTGCGGTCGCAGGTAGCTCCACGATGTTGTTGTCCAAGCCACCAACACTAGCACTACCGACGTCGTCATCACTAAAGAGAGAAGCCACAATATCAACCACGACACCATCCATTACAAATCACAACCGTCATTCGGATCTGATCCACGAAAATACCAGGTCGAGTCGACCAATCATCTTATCGTCACGGGTCGTCGTTATCATCGTCATTGCCTGATGCCTCGACTGTGCCTACAAAGGATTAGAAATCCTGAACCCACGATGAGTCTTCCTCACCCCTACCAAAATCTCGAGAGAAGAAGGAAGAGATAGGAGAGATGGCCACGACCACAACGTTGCATGAATCCAGCCGGGACTTTCATCAACGAATCCGCCACTGCCACTGCCGCAACCATCAGATTGTGAGGAAGAGGCTTAGGGTGAGAGAGAGAGAGAGAGAGAGAGAGAGAGAGAGAGAGAGANAGAGAGANNAGAGAGAGAGAGAGGAGAACTATCTCAATCAACTTAAATCAACAATTTTTTAGTGGTCAACGAACCATAAGAAGTGAGAAATTTTCTATTATCGATAATTAATGTTTGTTTTAGTAAAGGAAATTATATTGCTCAAACAATGGCTAGAAATCACATTACATCATATGCGTGTCTCTACATAATCTGTCGATAGAGACCTACAAGCACCATGACCAGTAGAGGTGGCAAATGGGCTGCAAAGCACGGGTACAGTACGAGCACGACACGTTTAAAAAGGCCCGGCACGGCCCAAGCCCGTTAACGGCCCGGCCCGGTCCAAGCACGTTATTCTAATGGGTCGGGCTGGGTCTAAAAAAATGAGCCATGGGCCCGGCCCGGCCCGAGCACGATAATTTAAGGCCCACTGCCCGGCCCGGCCCGCTATAAAATATAATTTTTTTCCATTTCTAATATGAAGATAACATATTTATAAATAATAAATTTAGTTTTGAGTGTGAACAATAAATTTATATACTAATAATTATTTATTTGAGTATGAATTTAGATTCCTTTAGACTCGTAAGACGTTTTTGCCTAAAAATTTATTAATTGTGAACAATAAGTATTTATCACTTATTTCTTTAGTTGTTGACAAATAAAAAAATGATTGATAGATTGCGTGAATTAGTTTTGGTTTGTAATCGTATCATGTATAATTAAAAGTTGAGATTATGAGAGTAGAAGCGGTGGTATAGGACATTCATCTCGACTATTTTTAATTTTCGGCACGAAACGGGCCCGACACGGCCTGTTCATGGGCCCAGCCCACCATGGTATGGGCTTGGGCCATGGGTCGGGCTGGGCCTTACATTTGAGTAAATGGGCCGGCCCAAGCCCGAGCCCGTTAAGAAGTGGCCCGTCATGGGCATGCCCAAACATGGCTCGAAACCCGATTAGACTGGCCGGCCCGTTTGCCACCTCTAATGACCAGTATCTTCATTCTTGTACAATTAGGCTCATAAAGAGCCTGCATCAAAAGAAGTAAAAATCTCATTACTTAATTCCTTGAAAATAGTAAACTAGTTGCATAAGACCTCAATTCGTGTACACTTAGCATACTAGAAATCAAGTAACTAAATTCAATCTAATGCTCAGACTACAACACATGATATCTATGTCGCACCCTTGCCCTTGACACCGCACGCACCAACAGCAGCAAAAACCAAGGAAATTGAAAGCAAGCCTAATTGACACATGCCCAACCTCAACAACCACGTCAGTCAACCCTATCACCTTCTAAGCCCAACAAGGCAGGCCTATAATATGCAGGTTGTCAAGACCCACCCCGAATTTCACCCTGAAACCCGAAATAAGTCTTGCGGGAACCACCTCCAAGGAAAGTTTACCGAAAAATCGGCATAACCTCCTTTGAAAATGGACAACCCTTCCTAATAAATACCTGCAAACACTTCTAAAAAATCCAAATCCAACCTTAAACTCCTGGAGCCTTCGTGCTCCCCAAATCACAACATCTCCCAATTTAATTACCAACTTAAACAAGATAATCTCATAGCCAACAGCCACAGTTCAGAGCAACTCTATTTGAAAGGAAATGAACTAGAAATATAAAAATGAGCGGAAGCTGCACTATTGACTATGCCTCTTCTCCAAATACGTCCGACCACAACTATGCAATCCTGCAAACTGGGCATTTTTAAAACGAAGAGCCCAGGGGAAAACATTTGAAAACGAAACGTTAGAGTGAGTGGACAAAAATAAATTAACGAATAAAATATTTGTTTCCCCAAAACAATTTTCAAGGAAAATCGAATGCATGCTGCAAGCGATAAAACTTTTATCTCATAAATGTCGAGCCTCTCAGGCTCTATAATATATGTATGTATTTACACATGTCCATACTCCCTATATAAATTCATGGGTCTATATAGGGCTACTACGCTCGCGTCCAACACTCACGTCACGCCTTAATGCAGTGCTACACTACGCCATTAAGGTGGACAGACGGGTGTATAAATATGTGTCCATAGCCCCTATATGAATTAAACACTCATATAGGGCTACTACGCTCACGTCCAACACTCACGTCACACCATAATGCGACTATATGCTACGCCATTAAGGTGGACAGACACACATTGCTAGCTAGCATTTATATACATACTCTCCTCAATATACATATTTATACTCACCGAAAAATCTCATTTTTCGGTAACTCTCCAAAAGAAATAAAAATGTCAAAATTAAATGTCGTCAAAACTCCAACAATTTAAATGTTCAACCATGAACCATAGCATGCTTATTATTTAAAACAAAAGTCCACTCACAGTATGAGGCCTAAGCCTTCCAATGCTCGGAATACTCCTCGAGCGCAGCCTCCAAATATTCACTCTATAGCCAAAACCCACGTCTGATAATAAACAGAAGAACAAATCGGTCAGACCAGACCCCATAAAAATTAACTATTCAACTTCTTCCTAGTTCGATTAGAATCTCTTACGTTGACCAGAAATTGACCAGGCTTGACCCACGTTTGACAAACAGAAATTATTAATCATTTCGATTAACTTCACAACTATAACTCCTTCAGTCCCAAACCAAACCTTAGCCGGTAATCAAAGTCACAAACAATTTCCATGCCTTTATCACACTAAGCAATTCACTTCCAAAATCACCATGAAGCCAATGGTCTAGATTTTAGGGTTACTATGGGTAGTAATCATATTAACAAAAATTATTTTATGGTCCCCTAGCTCAAGCCAACTAGAACCAACAATTCCAACATTTCTTTTCTACCCAACTTCACACTAACAATTACTAAGGGCACCCAAAAGGGTTTCCAAGAATGAAAGTTTCCATAAAGGGGAAAGTTCCCTAAAAAGAGACTTTCTAAATATGGCAGGTTTTCCTAAACCGTAAACTACCACTTACACGAAAAAAAAAGTCGACAAGCAACCTTCACGGATTCTGCCGGAATTGCTGGGATTCCGACGACTTGCCAGAAATACTGGTCGGATTCCGGTGACTTGCCGAAATTTTCACCATAATCTCCCTACATCTTCCAATCTTCAAGTTATCGACAATCATGCAGAAAATAAATGATTCAAACACCAACCAACAACAACAACAACACAGTAGCTCCAAAATACTAGAGGAGATCGAGTTTACCTTCAGTCAATCCCATAACTCTAGTCTAGCTGCTCTCTTGCCGGATCCCAACCTGCAGAAACCTCTAACCATTTATATTTGCTGTCTCGGTCGCCAACTCCACCAAAACAACACCCCACACTTCGGTTCCTCTCAGTCTTAACTCACCCGACCTCTGCCTCAGCCCGGACCAACAAGCAACCGCTCCAAGGTCCATCCTGACTTCACACAAGCTCACAGAACCCATCGAAACATTGAAGAGCTCACCGAAAATCCATTGAACGTAGGTCGCCGGAGCGAGGAACCAGAAACCCAGAAAAAGGCAGAAAAGGGCTTTGCAGTTTAGAACTCGATTCGGGATGAAACAAACCCAAAAAAGAAGAGGAGAGGAAGGAGAATAAGAATCTGACCTTGGTCTGTCGATTCGTTGCCGGAACCCACCGGAATTTGGGAAGAACAGCCGTTGTCCTCCTCTTCCGATCTCCGCCGAGAATGGATGCCTCCCGGATTTGAGAGTTGAGCTAGGTCGGGAAGGAGGAGAGGACCACTTGGTGGCAGTCTCGTCGCCAAGGGGTGGCCGGACGGCGCTGCTCTGGCGAGAGACGACGACGGACACAGAGAGAGTCGGGGAGAGGAGAGAGATTCGGTTGGGCTCGGTCAAACCCGACTTGGGCATTTTGATTGGGTCTGACCAATCTTCCTCTATTTAACAACAGAAATGGACAACAAGTGATCGATGATTAAAGATCAGCGACCCAGATTTTTTATAAATCGTAAAAATAGTTCGAAGCTCCCAAAAATAATCCGATGATAATGGAGAACTCGTGCCATCGCGCACTACACCCTCGAAACCTTAATAGAAGAATTTAACATTTTAAGAAAAACTCGACAATAAATTCGGGTGTTAAATTACCAAATTACCAAGCATGGCTAACTTCCTCAGTAACTCGTAAGATACCCAGTAAAAGGGGTAAAATTAGGTCCGGGATGTTACACAGGTCCACTCACGATCTCCGACCCATCCACTTCACCAACTCCTATGACCGTTGACGACGCCTTCGAAGCCGGCACCTTCAACCTCAAATCGAGATCCGATTTTAGTTGATCCGATATGGCTTGACCCGTGACCACCATCTCCAAACCTGGCTGAAAGACTAACCTCTGTTTGCCTGCCACGATCCCTGGACTGCCATAAATCTCCTGCCTCGAGACAAGCCTCCCGACTCACGAGAGATCCAATCCTTGAAAACCTGTAGCCACCGAAACTAGGGCTGGGCACTTAGTATCGGAATCCCGGTCCTGTACCGAAAGTTAGCGAGATAGAGTTTTAAAAATGCATATACCGTACCGTCCCGTCCCGTTATTGAATTTTGAAACGGGACAGGACGAGATTGGGACTATCTCGAAAAATCCTATCCCGTCCCGCGATATTAAATTATCTTATTTTTTATGTTTTATTAGATCATATACGTCCATTTCATAAGTTGTATCAGATCATATACGTCTATTTCTTAGGTTATATGAAATCAATGACACCTCTCATATGATTTCTCAAGGACACACTTCTATTTCATGCACTCCTTATTTGGCCTCACCCTCATAAGGACACTTACAACATTTCTATTATATCTACAATAAAACCTCTATAAATAAATAATGTTAGGAACATGAAAATTAAAGAGGTTATTATATTATCGATAAATGAACAATATTTATTTATTGATAATTTGTTACTTTATATAGGGTTTTGTTATTAAGAGTTTTTTTAATTTGTTAAGAGTTTCTTTAATTTTTCATAATACGAGGAAAAATCAAAGGACTTTATAGATATTTTGGGAAATAACTAAATTGAGGAATTAACAATGTTAAGAGTTTTTTTAATCTGTATTATTATGAACATTAATTACTTTTTCTTTTATTTATTTTATTAATTTTTAATATTTTTGGATGATTTTCATTTTTGGCTATTATATCGGGACGGGATCAATTCTTAAAAATGACATCCCATACCGTCCCGTTCTTTTATTTTCGGGACGGGACGAGATTCACCAAATCTCGTCCAATCCCGTCCCATGCCCAGCCCTAACCGAAACCACCAAACATATCCCTGGTCTGAGAAGACCCTAGAAATCCTCCTGCGACAAGCACGATCAAGCATTTCCCCCACGCATTCGTTACAAACCAGATCATTATCACCGTCGTCTTGTCTGAGAGAAGAACACCTGAGCCGCCAGACGAAACCTCGGTTTCGCAAATCGAGACCCCTCCGAAAAGACCAAGGCGCTTCATTCGAATTACCCAAAATGGTTTTTGCTTTTTATCAATAGAATTACTTTGAGTCAACTAAACGAGACTTTAATGTAATTTGAGAAATGCGTGTGGAAAAAAATTAATGATAAGTTCGAAAAGACAAATCAAACACGCTGTTGAGTGGGGGACTATATAAACCGAATTAACCCTCCCTCTGTTTCTTTAATTCTCTCCCTCCCTCTCTTCCTCTTCCTCTTCACTCACTCTCCCAGCCTCCCCCACTGCGTTCAATTTTGGTTCTTTGGAAAAGGCAGCTATCTTTGCGCCGTCCAGAAAGGAAAAGATTCACTGTGGAAAAGCACTGGAAAATAGTCGGAAAAGCTCAGAAAAGTTATGTGCCGAGGTCGAAGCAAGCCGTAGGCGTCGCGCTCTCGCTCGCGCTCGTCGTCGCGGTGATCCTGGCTTCACCACGAAGAAGAAGATCCTCATCGTCGTCCTAGGGTTTACTGCGTTCCTGTCTTCTGAACTCATCCCTCTCCCTCCGCCTCTCTCTAATTCTCTTTCGATTTCTTGAAATCTTCTTCTATCACAATCTCTGTGATCTTTTCATTATCAGGCCCTGGGGTGCTCTGTTTTCCGGCCAGATTCTTGTTCGCCTCGCCGGAATCCTGCTTCTCTCTCCCTCAGCCGCCTCCCTCCTATTTCTTTCTCCGTTTTTTTTCTTTCTTTCAGTTTTTACATTTGGTAATCTTTCTGGTTCTGTTACAGGTTGGACGGAGCAGCCATGGATGCCGACGATGGCTTTCAGCAGACTTGGAATGGGCAGTCAAGAGTCTGGGTATGAGTTTCTTTTATACTGTTCTTTGGCTTCTCTTTGCTTTGATTTTTTCAGGGCGGATTCAATTTGTTCAGGGATTGTTTTGATGGTGTGAGGGTGTTCTATAGATTTGATGTTGTGAGGGTTCTATAGTTTTGATGTTGTGACGGTTCTATTGTTTCAATCTTGTGTTTTCTACTCTTCAATAACAGTGTTTTGAGTTGAAGCAATAAGAACTATTGGAAAAATTCCCTAGTGTACCAATTTAGAGTAACAGTGAGAATGTACTAGTATTTTGCTGGCCTAATGGATTAAATCATGTTGGTTAAGTGAATGAGGGCGGTGAGGCTGTCTAGAATAGAAGGTACTAGTAGTAGAATGATAATCATTCGAATAGGTTTTCATAAGCTCAAAAGGGAAATGAATTTTGAAAAGGTTCTCCTTTTTCTTGTAAATTTATATCTGTGTGTATCTGTTGGCTGTGCATTAGGTATAAATGAACTTTTTCCAGCTTGATTGACACATGTTAATGATAGTTTCTGTTTTTTTACCTACTTCAACACTACAGTAAACAGTTTTTTATGCTGTCCCAAAACTCAACCTAAATCTGGTATTTCTTCTTGTTAAGAATGCACTTCTTTTTCCATATGTTGTGTTGTATGTTGTCTCTTCCGCTGACTCTGGCTTCAAACCGGATGAAATCATGTTTTTCAGGTTGCTTATGCATGCACAACTGAAGAAGTACAGCAGCATTTTGAATCATATCGCACAGTTAACAGGGTGATTATGCTGACAGATAAATGTGGCCAACCAAAGGGTTTTGCTTATGCGGAATTCCCGGAAGCAGAAGCTGTTCAAGAGGCTCTCGCTCTGAATGAATCTGAGTTGCATGGAAGGCCATTGAAGGTAATCCTCTATTTGCTCTCTGCTCCTTGTTTATTGTTGTTGTGTGAATCTATTGAAACAACCGGAGAAGTAAGAAGTACATCAACACCAGTTACTAGTTAGATTATTGGTCTTGAATATTGCTTTCTGTTATATCATTATCGCATATGTTTGTTAATTGTGTAATATATCATTATGTTTTGCCTAAAAGGACCAACGTTCCCGGATACAAGCAATTCCGCCCTGGACTTACAATCTGTATATGGGTAACTGCTTCAGGGGGCCTTATGTACCCTGTTACTTCTATTCGCGCTATGGATATGGGTATGGTGTTCTTACTTTGCTTTTTCTTAGTCAAGTGATATTTTTTATGCATATTATCATTTTGCACTTTCAAATACTCTGCAGGAACGTTCCAAGGTTCAGAAGGCCAGCAGGATACATGCCCTACTGTTAGAAGGCTTTTCATTATGCCCTACTAGTCTATTACTAGAAAACTTCACATCTGGTTGATGGGCACATCATCCAGCATAAGACCATGATATTCGTATTTTTGCTTCACTTGGTAGTGCTAAACAGGAGTTTTTCTGGAAGTAGTGGGATTATAACCGTACTTACTCGTGGCCAATGTGAACTAGCTAATGGTTTGTATGCAGAAAATACTGTAGTATATTACTTTGTTTTGTTGATATTTCGTGTCATGCGCGCTGCCAACCTTTGCTATCGATATTCTTGTCTTTCTATTTTGGTTGATATACTGCATTTTTTGGAGACAGAGATAATACATTGTAGGTGAAAAAAAGGTACAGAAGGGCAGTAGCTCTGGCTCTGGCTCTTCTTGAATGTCACTTTTAAGGCCAACCTTCTAGGCATTCATAGGGTCTTTGGTGTTTCAGCAGAAGATATTCTGATGATTCCTCCCTTCCCTGTATTTTGGAGATTTCTACACCCGTTTTGACCTGTTGCCCCTCATTTACTCTCGTCTCTTTCTCCCGTCAAAAGTTTTGCATGGAGTACACTGACAAAGCCTCTACTAATTAAGCTAAACTGATAAATTGCTTTACATTAGATACATAGATAATTGAATACTTCATCCGAGCTACTTGGTCTCCCCTACCACAATCTACAACGATAACCTGAAGAGATGGTTGTGGACATATATTAATCTGTGCGAATTAAGACTGGTACAAACTAAAACGTACTAAACGGAATGCCAAAATCTACAGAGATAATTAGTCTTTGTAAGATGATGAGTAGCATGTTTCAAGGTCTCATCTGTGGTGTAGCTTCTGTTCCTAATTAGTGTTGAACCAGCCAAGCAAATAAGAAAGATTGCCGGCAAAACGGAGAGTTTGATAGGGTTATTAACATGCCTACAGAGATAAACATACTGAAGAGTAGAGCAAATATACTGTGAAATGGCAATGACTAATCCACAAATATCTGGGAAAGTACCAAAAAGTGAGCCATTGGGAGGTGGATAATAAAACCAGCATAACTTTCCCCATCTTTTTAGTTCAACTCCTTCCTTTTTACCCTTGTGAATGAGCTCCACGATGCAAGTGAGCACAGCTGAAATGGCCAACACCATTCCAAATAGGGCATAGTCAGGCTTGCTTGGAGAGGCAATTTGATCAAAGATGGCTGATAATGTCTCTAGGCAGAGGTTCGTGAGTAAAAAGACCCATACTGTTGAAGAAGCCTACATGCAGTAAAATATGAAATCCTTGGTAAATTATCATAGTTTCAACTTTCAACTGAAGACAAGTTGCTAAATAAACATGTTCAGCATAAAAGGTTATGGCATGGATTGAGATCACTATACACCTTTGTTGTATGCCTTGACTCATCACCGGAACTAGTGCCAAGCAAAGGCAACTTGCTGTTAGACAACCGATCACGGTGAGAATTCACTAATTGCATTGCGGTCTGAACGTGTTCTTCCTGCTGCTTCATCTACAATAGTAAAACACAATGCATATATAAGGAGCAATGATAAATTTAAGCTCTGGTAAATCATAATTCGAAACCGAAATGTAATGTGCCGTGAACTTAAAGACACTCAAGATGAATATGGGGAGGAACAGAGGTGCAGACCCAACGGGAGCGAGCTGCGGGGTTGAAGAGAAACCCTCGCTTCTTAGGGTTCTTGAGGGCAGCAGATAGCTTCCTCCAATTCTCCAAAGCCCTCTCGGAAGAAAAAGAAGAAGCAGGGGGGATCTCAATCACACAATTAGCTTCTTGGCTCTCCATCTTCATGCTCCTTGTTAATTTGCTTCTTCTTATCATAACTGAACTCTGTTCTGGTTGCCTGCCTTCTATAAATATGGCATTGTCGTGTGAACTCCGAGTCAAAAGGAAACCTAGAGGAAAGAAGCAGAAAGCTGGAAGGAAATTATCCCCTATATAGTTCTATTTTGTCTCAGAAAATATAGTGGTGGGAAATGTGGAATTCCTAGTGACAATATTATTAGTTTCCACGTACTTACATGTTCAGCTATACGCTCCCCAGACTGTTGTCCAAGAGATTGATTGTGACCTTGCAACACTACTGAAAAAGAGACAATAACCGATCAAACGTAACTTAATGGTTCACATTTCTTTTCAACAACAAACAAAAAAAAAAAAAAAAAAACCAAAACTGCAATTGTTACTTATTTTCATCAAAAGAACTTCTTTTATAATGAAAGGGTTATAAGAGCATCTCCAATGATCAAGTCATTTGCCAGGTGACAGAGCAACGGTAATAATTGACTGATGTAATCTTTTCCAACCAAAGTATCAAATCCACATGGATGACATTTTTCAGATACATTGTCAAGTTTGACACAGCCCATGAGAATGGTTCTTTTTTTTCTTTATTGTTATTTCTCTCTCTTCCTTCTCCCTTGATACAATAATACATATATTTGACATCTTGGTTGGAGGAGAAATTGTAGCAAAATATCATTTGCCATGTAAGATGTCAAATTCAAATTTGACAAAAAAAAAATTAACAAGATCATCTAATGAGTTGTGGATCAACAATCTACAAAACTGTACCAACAGAGTGATTCTTTTAAGATCATTACGCAACTAAACTTCACAAGCTAATGAAGCCACTTCGGCCCTCACTTTGAACAATGTAACGACGTTACTATTACATTATGTCTTTCATGACCCTCTTCTTTTTTCCTAGTAGTGAGTTGGGGACTTGGGGTATTGCATCCCAAGATACATGTATGAACAAAACTGATAGGATAAATATCCTTCTTTGAGAAGGAAAAAAAAAAAAAAAAAACAGATAGGATAAATATGGAGGTGAAATGGTGCATGCCCACCAAACTATTGGAGAAGAAGATAAGCCATATACTACCATATTTTAGTAGAGACTCCAAGCTAGTCATTGATGCAGTTAATGAGGTCTTTGATCTTCTTTGGAGACTTATCAAAATAGTAGAAGATATTAAATCATTAGCGACTCAGTTTGTGTCCATCTCTTTTAGACATGTTTTTAGGAAGGTAAATTTTGTAGCTGATACAATAGTATACCTAGATCATTCTTTGCCCAATGATAATACTTGGGTGAATAGAGTTCCTATTGAGGCTATTCATATTCTTGTATTTGATATTGTAAATTCTTGATGACCTAGAGATTCGGTTATCTAATTTTAAGTATTTTTCATAAAAAATAAAATAAAATATACTACCATATTTTGGACGGGTAAACCACTTTCCCATTTTTAGCATCACCTTTTATCACCTTTTATCACCTGAAGCATTCACATCACCCTCTCTCTCTCTCT
>NC_020493.1:21937057-21940859 GCF_000184155.1 Fragaria vesca subsp. vesca | reverse complement strand
ACTACTACCTACCTCTCTCTCTCTCTCTCTCTCTCTCTCTCTCTCTCGTAGGAACCCAGAAAATCCCTCTCACCAGTTCTTCACTTCCTCGTCGAAAATGGACCCAGCAACCCAAAACGACGAGATAGCCTTCGAGTTCCCACCTCTCTTCCGTCTTTACAAAGACGGACGAGCCGACCGCCTCAAGGGAAACGAGACCGTCCCGCCCTCCACTGACCCGACCACCGGAGTCCAATCCAAAGACATCGTCCTCTCACCCGAATCCGGCCTCTCCGCCCGCATCTACCTCCCCAAACTCCCCGACCCGACCCGGAAACTCCCCTTCCTCCTCTACATCCACGGCGGCGGTTTCGTCATCGAGTCCCCATCCTCCCCTGTCTACCACAGCCACGTCAGCTCCCTCGCTGCCCAAGCAAACGTCGTCGCTTTGTCCATCCACTACCGCCGCGCCCCGGAGCACCCTCTTCCCGCCGCTTTTGAAGACAGCTGGGCCGCATTCCAATGGGCCGCGACCCATTCCACTGGCGGCGGGCCAGAATCCTGGCTGAATGAACACGCGGACTTCAACCGCGTGTTCGTGGCCGGAGACAGCGCCGGGTCCACCCTGGCGCACCATGTCGTGCGCCAGAGTGGAGTGGAGGGAGTCAGCGGGGTTAATACTGTGGGGGTGGTTTTGTTTCATCCGTATTTCCGGAATGAAGTGCCGGATAAGTTGTTGGAGGTGATATATCCGACGGGAGGAGGGTTAGAGGATCCGAAAATGTATCCGGGAAATGATCCGAGACTGGGGAGCTTGGGAGCTGGGAGAGTGTTGGTGTTTGTGGCGGAGAAGGATTTCTTGAAGGACAGGGGATGGAGTTATTATGAGGCGTTGAAGAAGAGTGGGTGGAGCGGAGTTGTGGAGATTGAGGAGACTGAAGGAGAAGATCATGTGTTTCATTTGTTTGATCCGAGCTGCGAGAAGGCTGTGAGCTTGGTGAAGAAGGTAGCTGCTTTCATGAATCAGGAATAAGCTACTAGGTATGACTCTGTTGTGTAAAGCTATGAAATCATAATGAGTGTCTGTCCAGACTAGTTGAATATGAGCAGATTATATGTTATTTTCTGCATGTAGTTTGTTATGTTTATAATGATGGTGATTGCATTCTCAAAAAATAAAAATAAAAATAATAATAATGGTTCTGATTGAACATAAGGAGCTTTGCTTCGCATAGCATTGAGCAAACAACTTTTAAGATACACATGGTTTTTATGGTAACATGAAGTGTTCACAGTTCATCCAGTTCCAAGTACATCATTGTAGGCTCTGCCAATTTAGGCAAAAGGAAAGTTTTTGCATCAGGATTAGCCAATTCAACTGAATCCCACCACCATTTCTCGGCTATGATCTCTTTGATTGGTGGAATGGTTGATGGTTATCGCTGCGGATCTCCTTCTGTTGATATGGTAATAGGTAGCTTCTTTAGACATGGGCATTTCTGAACAGTAATTGTGCTCAAAGAATTGCAAACTACATCTTCATTGTAAATGGTCTCCAGTTCCAACAAAGTATACAACTCCAGGTTCTTTAGTCTTGGAAGGCTGGCTTGAGCTCTCTGGATTTAGCTGTCTTCCTGTATCAGAACCTTCAGTCGTAAACAATATCTGATAGTAAGTTCTTCAAGGTTTCCGAGCTGTTCAATCAGGGTTACAGTGAATAGTGTCTCAATAGATTGGCAACCGCTAATTTGCAGCATCTTAAGGTCACCAAAAGTTCCCAGATGGACAACAACACCCTTGCAGAGCATCTTCAGATTTGTCAGAGAACAGAGCTTTAATGTATTAAGACTGCTCAAGTTATTCTCCATAGAAGTTAGTATACTCTCCATTGATTACAGTATCTGATAGCACAGTTTTTCAACTGGATAGAATCTGATAAGCATCTTGATAACCGATCAACATCATTGCATACGCTGGAGTTGCAATTCGGAAGTGCAATCAGGGAGCAAAAGACGAGTGCCATCCACAAAAAAACTTTCAATGCAGGTTATACTCTTGCTCCTTTCAACGTGCGAGCATATGTCAAATCTGAAACTCTGGAGATTATTCCAATGCCCGGATCTTGTATAAATATTAAACATATCTGAGCCTTGGATTCCACTTCAAGAACGATGTTTATACAGGTGATGACTTCGTTGACAAGTTTTAATCCAAACGCACATTGAGAACCAAACAAAAATAGTTCTTCTAGAAAATTGAGAGTGATTAGTAGTCCTTCTGGAAACGAGTAAACCCTGTAGTCTTCCTACATCACCGAGCAAACCCTCCCACATCCAGTTTTCAATCAACTCTTTCGCTTCAATATGATGACCTTCAGGATACAATGCAGTGTAGGAGCATGATCGGATAATGTCATCATCTAATCTTTCACAACTGAATCTCAAACATGAAAACGCCATTCTTCCTGCCTTCGACATTAGCTGCAGACTCTCTTATGCATTACGCCATTCCGTTATCGACTTTTCTCAAGGCTCTTCCGACTGTGACAACGGGCGAGTGGAAGACCACATTCAAATCGCATGAAACTTAGTCAGTGCCATGATTCGATCACCACAGCCAGGCCCGGACCTGGGATTTTCAGACGTGAGTCGAACTCTAAAAGTTGGGCCCTCAAATCGTAATGTGGATTTCGTGTCTTTTTTTTTATGAAATGCATTTTCTTTATTAAAGTTTTTCGGGAACTAGCTAACAACAATTGAAACAACAAACAACATGTAATTTCCGAAAATATTCATGTAATATCCGAATGTATGTAGAGAACTAGAGATTACCAAACCTCTCTATGTTTTAGTAATTTTATATCTAAATATTCTAGTAATCCTATTTAGATAATATTTTAATAATCATATTTACATTATAAATCCTATTTATTAAACAAATTTCTTTCTGTTATAAAAAATAAATAAAAAACAAATTTCTTACTTCAATGGATTTTAAAGTATACTATAATTATATATAACTTGTTGAACTTGTATGGGCCCATCATATCAATATTTTCCTTTAATTTGACAAAAGTTGAGCTCAATTACTGTGCTAGTAGGATGATTAATGAAAGAGCAAATGCTTATTTAGTACTAATTTTAGGAAGTTTTGGCCCGGTCCACCTCTCATTCTCATCTCTCATCGGTCTCTCTCTTCTCTCGATCTCGTCCGCAATGTCACAGATGACGTCCATCACCGACCAAAGGTCTCGGCTCCTCCTCTTCCAGATTGACGATTCCCTCTGCTCTCATCTGTCGTCACCGCCGCCATCAACCCGGTCGATTTCACCAGTTGGCTTCCTCTACCTCGACCTTGAAGTAACTAGATCTGTGAGAAGGTAGCAGCAGTCTCCGATGCGAGCCGAAATCTGAGCTCCGATCTCCAAGCCACCTCTAGGCGATGCGAACCGAGCTCGCCGATCTCCGTCACTTAGTACGGCCGCCTCCGATCAATGCTTCCCCTTCCTCGGCTTCAATTCAGAGCATCTCGTTTGGCTGAAGTTCAGAGGAGAGATGAACAACGACGTGGCTGAAGATCGATGCGGGACTCCTCGCGGCAATTGACGCCGAGGTTTGGAGTTGTCTTTAATTTGGTTATGATGTTTGTAATTTCGATTTTGTGGTATGGAGTTCACTTTAGAAATGTGAATTTATTGAGATATTGTATTGCATGTTTACTACCCCCAGTAGAAGTTTACTAGGGGTAGTAAACTTTAATTTTTCGCATATAAGTTGGGTTTTGTTGTTTTAAAGTGTATACTGACCTGGGCAATATTGTATTG
>NC_020493.1:21930823-21936860 GCF_000184155.1 Fragaria vesca subsp. vesca | reverse complement strand
TCGCATCTAAGTTGATTTTTTCTCCGTTTGAATGTAAATTATGGCATTTGAGCTACTGTTTTACAAGTTTACTACCCCAGTAAACTTTTACTAGGGGTAGTAAACTTCATTTTTGCATGTAAGTTGATTTTTCTCCTTTTGAATGTGAATTATGGCATTGCGGTTACTGTTTCACAAGTTTACTACCCCCCAGTAAAAGTTTACTAGGGGTAGTAAACTTTATTTTTTTCCGGTATGCTTCCGGCAAGATCCGGTGGGTTCCAGTGACATTTTTTTCAAAAAAATCTAGTGAGACTCCGGTGTCTCCGGCGATTTTCCGATCACCATCAATTTTCCGGCGACCGGTGACCGAAATCCGGCAACCGGTGTTCGACGACCGGAATCCGATGACCGGCGACCGGCGCCGGTGTCCGGTGTGCTTCTGGGAAAGTCTTCCCTTCTTCTTTTTCATTTTTTCTCTTTAAATAAAGGTTAAGGATAAAAAAATCTTTTAAAATATCATTTTATTGTGATTTTATTAAAAACTTGTGTATTTAGGCACAAAAGAAGTACCTTGTATTTAAATGGACTGACAAAAAAGATTATCATTGAAATAGGGTTTGACTTTTTTGATTTTGTGCAGATGGTCTTTTTCCTTAATGAAAACTTGTTAATTTTTTTCTGGACCCCTTATGACTCCGGGCCTTGAGTCGGCTGACTTCTCAACCTCATATCAAGTCCGGCCATGACCACAGCATCCTCAAACCAGTTAAATGCTTTCTTTTTTTTTTTTTTTTTTTTTTTTTTTTACGAATGGATCAAGACGTACTGATACCATTGAAACAGGAAGCAGAGAATAACGAAAGAATGACTAGTGTTGGTTGACATGTGACGGCTCAAATATGTTCATTTGAACTTCCAAGAAGTTCAAATTCTCATGTAAGCCAAGAGTGTCACCCATCCATATACAGTGAACTAATAGCAAAAAGAACGAGAAAATAATTGCAGAAATAGGTATTCTTTACATCAAGTGGAAATGATGATATCTCTGGGAGACTATGGACCTAATATGATGAAATAGAAGCAAGGTAAAGGTTAACAAGCAGCAGATGGAGCTCTCTTTCTGTGATATCAGTTTTGCTATAATGGGAATTTATGTTAGCAAGAGCAGAACTAAAAGAGGTACCAGTTCAAATCATGATTTTGGAATTTCAAATCATGACTCATAACTCATAAGCAAGTTAGCCATCGTTTACGAATAACAAAACCGGTACTAGTTCGATTAGCTGAGTTCCACGAGCAATGGTGAGGAGTGAGGACAAATATTATTTGTACGCCTTGTACCTATCATATTGTTTATACACCACACTCACTCTCTGACCAGCTGGGACAGACATATAAGGTTAAACCTCTATTCAGAGTGCTGGAGCTTTTGAACGTTATAAATAAGGTTTTCCCAGTGTTCACTTGTAACAATGTAAAACTTAAGTACCCAACAAGCTAGTTATTGCTACTTCACAGTGTTTCAAATAATAGTTGAATGTTCATGGTAACTAACTACTTGATTTTATCTAGTAGAGAAGACCAATCGAAGGAAAATACCTATATATATAATTGATACATGTTGGCATCACTAATTCGGAGAAGCACTCCACTTACCAGCTTGTAAGATGAACTGAATTTATCGCATGCATTGGACTTGCAATCCACTAATGATTGAACGTAATTGGCCTTGTATTAGTGTCATCAGCCATCCCATTATCCAAATCAGCTCCTGGAAACAAAAGAAAATGAGGGAGGGACACAGAAAAATAATGATCGACTACATAAGAATGGAAGTAAACATGCCAGAAACTCACAACATATAACATAGTAGTTCCTGAAGCAATGTAAATTAAGCCTAGCTACTTTAGTATGGTTGCAATACTAGATAACCTGGAAGTAATGAGAAGTAGGTCACCTATGCAGCTCTGCTCTAGCTAGGCAACTCCAGCCTGTGTTGAAGGAAGGTCTTTACACTAGGATTAGCAAACTCCACTGAATCCCACCACACTTGCTCTGCTTTAATTTTTCTTATGGGGGGAGTGATTGATGGTTGTCTTTGCTGGTATCCTTCATCTATTGAAATCCTAAAAGGAAGTCTCCTCAATTTATTGCATCCCTCAATATTGATGGTGCATAGAGATAAGCAAATTACTTCTTCACTATAAATGCTCTTCAGTTCTCTCAAATCACACAACTTGAAGCTCTTCAATCTTGAAAGGCTGACTTCAGCATTGTGGATCGAATGCTCCTCCTCTATCACCACCTCCAATTTTGTACAATGCTCAACAGAAAGTTCTTCAAGGTTTCCGAGATGTTCAATCAGCCTTGGGTTGAGTACACTCTCTAAAGAGTTACAGTAACTGATTTGCAGTATCTTCAGGGCACCTAAAGCTCCTGAGGGAATGGCACCCGTGCAGAGACTCTTAAAGTTTTGTAGGAAACCAAGCTCTAAAGTATTTACACAGCTTAAGTTGTTCTCCCTTGGCATCAGTATACTCTCCATTTGATCGCAGTGTGTTATGACACATTTTTTCAACTTAATTGAATCTGACAAGCACCTTGACAATCGATCAACATCATAGCAGTGGAGGAGTCGCAATTCATAAGTGTGATCAGGAAGCAACACCGGATTACCACTGAGAAAAAAATTGCCATTGTAGTCTATACTATTCTTTCCCAAGTCATCCCCATATGAGCATATGCCGGATCTAAAACTCCGCAGAAGGTTCCAATGCCCTGATCTTGTATAGACATCAAACACTCTGGAGGTTGAGAATTCAACTTCAAGAACAACAATATTTCTTGCAGTGATGAGTTCATCAACAAACTTTGAACCAAATTCACACTTACAACGATAAAGGAGCAATTCTTCTAGCAGATTTAAAGTGGTTAACAGTCCTTCCGGAAAACTGTCCAATTTAGTATAAGAAAGATTGAGGCGCTTAAGCTGGCGTAACTCTTTCATACCTGGTGGCAATTCTGTGATGCGAGTGTACGAAAGATCCAAAACCCACAATGACTCGAGTGTTGCTAGAGAAGGAAGACTACTTAGGTTCCAACAGCTACGCAATAGCAGTGCACGCAAATTGCTTAGCTCAGTAATGGAGTCAGGTATACATAGAATTCCAGTGAAAGAGAGATCAAGTACTCTGAGCTTGGGCATGTGGCAGAAGAAATGATGTGAGATACCATTGGCAATACAGCTATACTGCAGCAGCAAACATGAGAGCTTGGAACACAATGGTTTGCCAGGAAGGTATTTCATTTCATTATACATAATTGAAATCCTCTCAACATCTTCGATCCCCTCCTCACCAAGTGATGCCTTTTCTACTCCAACCCCAGCACTAATGACGAATCGAGGACTTGTATTTGTAATACCGATTGCCATATCCCTTATTAGGTCATGCATTTTGACACATTCAACACCACCATCTGCATCAACATTGTCCAGCAGGCAAGAATCTTTAAGATCAGCCAAAATCATTTCACCCTTCCATATATTGGCCTGTATCCTTCCCCCATCACCAAGCAAACCCTCCCATATCCAATATTCTATCAGTTCTCTGGCTTCAATTTGATGATCTTCAGGATACATTGCACAATACAGAAAACATGATCGAGTAGTGTCATCCTTTAATCTTTCATAACCAGCTCTTCCATGCCTCCCACATTAGCTGCAGAACCTCTTAAGGCTGTCAATGCATTTCGCCACTCCAGTTCATTACTTACTTTTCTCAAGGCTCTTCCAACTGTGATAATGGCTAGTGGAAGACCACCAAATTCTTTCGCTATTTCCCTTGCTAAAACTGTAATTACTGGATTTTGTAACGCAACAGAACCAACTTTATCAGTGAAAAGGGTCCATGATTCTTCCTCAGAAAGAACTTTTACCTCAACTTCTTTGTTTGTCTCCATGCCTCGACACACCCTCAATGATCTAGTAGTTATTATTAGCTTGCAGCCATTGGCTCTGGTAGGTGCTGGAATTCCAATATCTTCCAAGGAAAATGGTGTCCATACATCATCAATAATTAGCAAAAGCCTCTTCCTTCGTTGTAATGCTTTCAGCAACTCTGCTGCCTTGTCCATCATATTCCAATCTTCCGGGAGATTCAACCTCACGGCTTTGGCAATCGCCATTTGCAATTTCTCGGGGTTGGACTCCTTTGGTATTGTGACCCAAACAACATTGTCAAAGCAAGTGATCATCCCATCTGTCATCACTTTTTTGAGTCTGTTATTTATTTCTTTCAGAATTGTTGTTTTTCCAACCCCGCCCATTCCATAAACACCAATTCTTTGCACTTCATAATCTGCCATTAAATGCTCCCATATCTCTTCCAACTTTCTTTTAGTTGTTTCATTAACCACTGCTGCTGTCACAGGAAGCATCTTTATATTCTCTAACAATAAGTGAGCCAATGCATCATCTTGAAACTGTCCTCTCCTCAGAAGCTCATCCACCTCCTGATTCTTCCTTTCGTTTAGTTTCCCGAACTTCATTCGAGAGTAATAATCTGGAAGACACCCACATAAACATCTCTTCTCTTCCCAAGATAGTAGTTTATTCAGCTTGTCATTATCAAAGCTCTGAACCTTTCTCAGCCACAACTTGACCTGTTCTGTTGGCTCCTTTCCTTCTTGGAGACATGTTTCCTCCAGCTTTTTATTTACATCCGCCACAAGTGCTCTTAATTCCTCCACTTTCGACCTCAATTCTTCTATCTTTGCTTTTGCATTGTAATCAAGATACTTGCACTGCTGCCCTGTCGTTTCTTGTATAACATTCTTGGGACATAAACAACTCAAAATGCCGGCCACGGCTGCAGCCAACTCCATATTTTCTAAAACAATTAGGAAACCATCAGAAGAAAACCAAAGTTCAGAAACAGTGAGAAATTACATGTTTATTTGATCCAATTTTTACTCGACTCCACGTACTAAGCATAATAGCAAGGTTATATCACCATGAAAAGATCAACTCAAACGCAAGCCAAGCAACCCAACTTTGAAAGATAAAAGCGCAGATCAAAGCAAAGCAATTCAAAGACACAAAACATAAATAGGAATAGAAAACCCAATTCAAACTACAATAAACGGTAAGAATCATTATACACCTAAGAAAAAAATAATGCAGAATCAAACAGAGAAGGTCCGGAAGAAGCTAGATTTTGAACAACCTCTAAAGATAAAGAAGAAAATTGCATACCTGGAAATCAAAAGAAAGAAGCAGAGAAGCACAAGCAGCATAGAAATTCCACTGTGTTGTGAATCAGTGAGAAGAAAGAGGAAAGTAGGAAACTTACAAGTATTACGACCAAATAAAAAGGAAACTTATAAGTAGCTTCTCTCATCAACTTCGAATAAACAAAATTACGAGATATAAATTATTTAATCAACAAAACAAGCAAAGGTAGGGCCAGAAAGAGGCACAGGCGTCAAGTTCAAAGACTTCCTTGGAGATGCTCCGATAAAAGAAAAACCCAAAATCATACTAGATCAGTCTCTAATGGAAAAGCACACTCCTTTTAGCTTGTTTCTTATCATCTTATAGAGAAATTTTTAGGTGCGACAGTCGCACCACGTCATCGGTGCGACCACCATTCACAAACCAACACCTGTCTTTTTTTTTGGTGAGGTGGACTTGCTGAAAAAAACAGAAGAAGAAGAAATCGGAAGTGCATCTCCGACCGACCAAACCCAGGCTCTCCTCCCATCCTCCACCTCAATTCCACCCCCAAGCTCAGCCGATCCTCTGCGTCTCCACCACCACCTAATCCCACCATCCTCCCCTCTGCGACGCCCTCACTCTGTACATATAAATTGATGTTGGTGCAGAGCAGTGGCGGATTTAGGATCTGGTAAATGTCTAGGCTAATTAGACGTGCAAAATTTTTCTAGAATTTCTTGAACCAAATGGTAGACTCACCAAAAGAAATTTCTTGTAAAGAAACACTAACAGAAGCGTAGGAGTATATGAGAAAACATTTTTAATTTTTTTTTTTTTTTT
>NC_020493.1:21923947-21930803 GCF_000184155.1 Fragaria vesca subsp. vesca | reverse complement strand
GTTGGTATTCATATGGTATATATTAGGAATTTTGTCTGGGCTGCAGCCTAGATAGCCCACTACATATATCCGCCCCTGGTGTAGAGACAGCCAGAGCTTCAGGTTGGAATGAAGGCCATCTGGAACGACGGGGCTTGTGGTGCTTGGAGACGGAGCATGCAGGTTTGTGGTGTTGTTTGACAGCGACAACAGGGCAAAGAGAGAAGACCAGGTTTGGTTTACTCGAAGAAGGTAGGAAATCCGATATGGTTTTGGTTGGAAGAGAGCCTGGGTTTGGTTGGTCGGAGATGCATTTCCGATTTCTTCTTCTTCTGTTTTTTTTTTCAGCAAGTCCACCTCACCTAAAAAAGACAGGTGTTGGTTTGTGAATGGGTGGTCGCACGACTCGCACCGATGACGTGGTGCGACTGTCGCACCTAAGAATTTCTCCACCTTAACCTTTTTTTTTCGCTTTTAAAAGACTAAAGAAGCAAGCACCTTCAGGGCTTCAGGGCAACCAACCCCAAGTCGGCAAGTTCGTCTTCCCCATTTCTAACTAGTTAAGGCCTTTGTAGAGATTGAGTTTTCTCATGTTTAGCGAGAAGCTAATTTTTTGTTATGTTCCTTAAAATGTGGTTCACAACTTCACATAGCATTATTCTTTTGGTAGTTAGGTAATAGTATTCCATTCGGTAGGTAGTCTACGAAGCTGCCTCAGCTTTACGGTTTGATCTTTTGAACGTCAGTTGTGTTGTAACAGAGGCTTGTGTTTGTAAGTTTGTTTTTGGTAAAAAAAAATAAAAATAAAAAAGAGTTGACGCCTTAAATGTGAACTATCCCGGTCATCTCCATGGAAAAATTGTGGTACGGATCGGAAAACCCATTGTTGCTAGGAGGTCACATAACTCGGATTGCCACATATCATCATTGGTACCTTGTCTTGGATTGAAATTGGCGCAGATATCTTTTAGCGGCTACATAAATTGATAACTTGAAGATCAGTAGTGTAAGTGTCATGTTCATCCAATTAATAAATCAGAGCCAGAATTCTCGATCCCCTCCATTGGGAATGTACGTATAGCATAATTGGTATTATATATTCTGAAGGTCATTGCATGGGTGATCGACTTGCATACTTGTAATTCATAAAGTACTCTCGAAGAATTGGGGTTGTTTTATAAATGGACTCGGCTGCTAAATTCTCACCTGTATTTCAAGTTTTCAACAACTTGCCCTATAAATTCGGTAAGAATAAGATATTTTGCCTTCAAATCTTAAACCCAAAGAAATTAGGTGAGGGCTTTATATATACATGTTTACAAAGCTTCCCCTTATCTAACTTGCAAACATGAAAATGGAACCCCCACCAATCACTGATGATGTAGAACATCAATTCTTCCCCTTCTTCAAAGTTTACAAAGATGGTCGTGTAGAGAGGTTCATGCCTTCTGAGAAACAACCTCCCTGTGATGACCCGAGCTCCACTGTCCGGTCCAACGATGTAATAATCTCCACCGAACCGGTTGTCTCAGCCCGGGTTTTCATGCCCCGATTACCCAACAACCCCGAAAAGAAGCTCCCTGTCGTGGTCTACATTCACGGTGGTGGCTTCTCAATAGCCTCCGCTTTCCACCCGGGTTATCACAAGTACGTGTCCTCCCTTGTCGCCCAAGCCAACGTCATCGCCGTCTCCGTCGACTATCGGCTAGCACCGGAGCACCCGATACCGGCATGCTACGAAGACTCGTGGGCGGTGCTCAATTGGGTGGCTTCCCATGCAAATGGGGATGGCCCTGATCCATGGCTGAACAGCCATGCAGACTTCGGTCGGGTCTTTTTGGCGGGTGACAGTGCCGGGGCGAATATTTCCCACAACATAGTATCTCGGGTCGGGTCAACTGGGTTACCCGGAGTGAAGATAGTAGGAGTGGCTTTGGTGCATCCTTATTTTGGTGGAACGGAAGATGATAAAATGTGGCTGTACATGTGTCCGGAGAACGGTGGATTGGATGACCCGAGGCTGAAACCGGCGGTGGAGGATCTGAGAAGACTAGGGTGTGAAAGGGTTTTGGTTTTTGTTGCCGGGAAAGACCATTTGAGGGAGAGAGGGACTAGTTATGTTGAGGCTTTGAAGGGAAGCGGGTGGAAAGGGACGGTGGAGATTGTAGAACATGAGGAGGAGAATCATGTCTTCCATCTGATGAAGCCGGAGTCTGAGAATGCTGTGGATTTGATGAGTAGGTTGGTCTCCTTCATCAATCAAGCAGGGTAGGCAAATTTAGTGATGAATATGTTAAAGCAAAGTAATCAATGAAGAGTCATTTGGAGAGGGTTGATCAATTAAGTTAATTTGTATGTTTTGAACATATGCGTGTATAATGTAAGATCGGAAGAAATCAAATTAGAAACCTATAACCAACAAATGTACTAGAACATCATGTTTTTATACATTCAATAAGAAATTGTTCATGGGATTTACTGTCTAGTATATGCAAGGGAAAACAATTTCGATTCTCATCAATATTTATATTATTATGAAACTTCGATCTCACTTTATGTTAAATTAGTCACTTTCAAACATCTTCTTCCCCAATTTTGTGATTAAACAAAATTTCATATGTTCATCTTCCCTAGATTGTGACGAATTGAGAATAATATAAATATTTCTCATATATATACATTTCTCACAATAAATTGTCATATTGCTGGAATCACCACACTGTGAATCTATCGAGGGATACCAACTTCTTTTGATAGAACTACTTGACCCTGCAATTCTTCTTGCGACTTCGATCAAGTACCGGATCGATTTCAAAATCAGGTTCAACCTAAAGTGTCTAAGCAAATCGAGTCCAAAGTTCTGAACCCCGCTCGAGTCCAAGATTGTATTACTAGTAATTTTCAGCTTTCAAAGACCAAAAAGCTTGATTGTTGAAGATTGTATATATTACCAATTATTTTCAACTATCGTCTGCGTTGTTATAGAAATTTACGGTCTGAAGCCTGAACTATGAACATATAGTCAAAATAATGAACTCGATCGATTTCTCTAAACAATTTGAAGTTCAACAACCGAAATGGCCGGATGGAAGTAGTAGAAATTGGTTCCTCAAATCATAACCTTAGAATTGATAGTGATTAACCTCAGATTTTTACTGATCGATCAGCTAGCTTATATTCCGGTTCCTGATGAGTGATGAGTTCCACAATATTACTGTACGAGTAAATTTGTGTGTGGCATAGCCGCATAGGCCGGAAAGGAAAACCACCAAACCTCATACGTACAAAGACATGCAGTTGGTTCCATGCAAAGACAATTAGTTAACTCACAAATACAGAGACAATTAGCTGAATCTCCACATAAATCCACAACACACTCGATCACCCAGTAAAACCTTCTCAACACTCGTCCCCAAAACCACGCACTTTCTCTTACATTTCTTCAATGGCCGCCACCGCCGATCACTCGGACGTCGAACTCGAGTTCCGCTTTTTCCGCGTCCACAAAGACGGCACCATCCACCGAACTCATCCCACCATCGATAAAGTCCCACCGTCCGACGATCCAACCACCGACGTCCGGTCCAAAGACGTCACCATCTCAACTGACCCGCCCATCTCCGCCCGCATTTTCCTGCCCAAATCCGTCCACCAGACCAAGAAGCTCCCCGTCCTCCTCTACCTCCACGGCGGCGGCTTCTGCTTCGAATCGCCCTGCTCCGCCACCTACCACAACTACGTCTCCACCCTCGCCGCTTCCGCCAACGTCATCGCCGTCTCAGTCGAGTACGGCCTCTTCCCCACCAGGCCCATTCCCGCTTGCTACGACGACTCCTGGGCCGCCCTCCAATGGGTCGCAACCGGGGGGTCGGAGCCCTGGCTAAATGACTACGCCGACTTGACCCGCGTCTTTGTCGGCGGGGATAGCGCTGGAGGGAACATAGCGCACACTTTGCTATTCCGGGTCGGGTCGATCGGGTTACCAGGAGCGAAAGTGGTCGGGGCTGTTCTGGTGCATCCCTACTTTGGTGGGACTGATGATGATAAGATGTGGCTGTACATGAACAAGGAGAATGAAGGGTTGCAGGACAGGAGGCTGGTGCCGGCCACAGAGGATCTACGGCGGCTGGGGTGTGAGAGGGTGTTGGTGTTTGTGGCGGAGATGGACCATTTGAAAGGTGGCGGGAAGAGGTATATGGAGGAGCTGAAGAAGAGTGGGTGGACTGGGAGTGTGGAGGTGGAGGAGACTGTAGGGAAAGACCATTGCTTTCACTTGGCTGAACCAAATGATGAGCTGACTACGGATTTGATCAAGAAAAATGGCTTCGTTTATTAATCGACACTAGCTATAGTCCATACATATTTTGCATGTGTTTTTTAATTCTTCGATGGACAGACATGAGATTTTTGATTTCCTGTTCGCCCAAACCTAAAATCCTTTTCAAAAGAGTATGTGTTCGGTCTAGTGACATAACTTCTCATTCGTATGTAAAAAGTTGTGATTCGACTTATAATAATTAAACTAGCTGTAACTTTTGAGCAGGCCCGGACCTGAGATTCAGGCCTGAGTCAAATTTTTAAAATTGGGCCTTTAAAGTATAATATTTATTCAATTTTATTTTCTCATTCTAAGAAACACAAAAAAATTCACGAACTAAAGTTATAAACTCAAAATCTAACAACAAAAAAATTAAAAATCCTATTAAAAATCTTATTTATGCAACAAATCTCTTACTTATGCTGCTCATTTTTCTAAAATAGTAATTAATGATAGTAATAATGGGTAAGATTTTGTATTCGATTTTGTATTCATTTTTGTTTTTGTAATCTAACACCACCCTAATTGGATTCTGTTAATTATTTTTTATTGTTTTTAACAAAACTAATGTAATCACACAAAGAGGAAAGAAAATTTTGGGCCACTTAAGGTTATGGGCCCTGAGTCCATCTACTCTTAAGACTCTATTCAAGTACGGGTCTGCCTTTGAGTTCACTACGAAAAAAAAGGACTTAGGTGCGCAACGAACTTGATTCGTCGTCTAAGTACCAATTTTCATCGCGTTAAAACTTAGGCCACGAAGAACAACCGTGGCCACAACGTGGTGGCACAAGAACTTAGGTGACAAACACAAAATAATGGTCACCTAAGTCTTCATTTAGGCGACTATACAATTATCGTTGCCAGTATCTTATGCGAGGAAAACTTACACATTAAGGCGATAAAATATTTATCTTTCGTCGCTAGTAGAGATCCAACTCGGGCGACGGTGATTCTTTTTCGTCTCTAGGTACTTTAATTCTATATTTTGTATTTATGCTGTAAATTGTATTTATATATTAATTATTGAAAGGGAAATTCTAATTATTACCGATTCGTGTAATTATGTAGCCAATTTTCAAACACACATTCAAAGTTTAAAGTTGGGGATATCAAGTCATTGATGCGATCATTGCCTCTCATGATTCATTTAATTACCCTTTAATCAATTATGACAATTGAAGCACTACTTATACAAAAGGACTTTTACAAAGACAACATACTGGCATCAAGGTTGGATTTTATTATAATACATTGTTGCAAATTGCAATGGCATCAGTTTAATTTTGCCTGGAAATTGCACCAGTACAGAAGCAAAGCCACGACTGAACTCATCAGTTTTCATGCCTAGATTCCATCACTCTCTCCCTACATTCATACAAGAAATTTCCACATTTAATAGTATCAAATTTGGATCCAAAATTATCATGTCTGTGTGATGGCAGCTGATCCTCCGTCTCCATTTCTCTATCTCCTTCCCTGTTTCCCTACCAAATTTTGACATGTGGCATTTTGTTGCTTACTCAGCTTCACATTCTTTAACCAGCATGTTAACCTCGTTAAACACTAAAAGGGTAAAACTAAATTAAAGCAAAAAAGCTAAACTGGTTAATTTTCTCTCTTCTTCTAACTAGAGGAATGTGAAGGTCGATCAACCATACAATTATAGAGCATGCCCAGAATTTATACAAGGTCATTTGCCCTTACGAGTTGGGTCACAAAGCCTTAGCTCAAGATCCAAATTTTCCATGAATTTAGATGCAACCAATCCCAGCCAGAAGTCCATTTTGCTTTGTAGATTGGAGAACGAATGGAAATGGTGCTGAGCTCATAGCAGAAGCAATTTTAGGCCTTTACAAGTGCTTGCCTCTTCCCCACAAGACCCAACTAATTCTCTTTTTCCTCTAATCAACCGCTGACAAATTGGTTTCAACTTAGTCCCCAACTTGATCACCTCCCAGAAGGCATATAATAGAATGATCTTTTTCTAATTATGCTCATTCTATTAAACGATATTCACTTGTTGCTACTGATGCTGCGAAGCCATAGTCTAAGCCAATTCGGACATGTTCTTGTGAAGCTCTGAATCTAAGGTGAGATGAAGAAGAGTTTCAGACGATGAAGAAGAAAAAGCACACAGTTAGCACTCAGATTATTAGTAAATATAGATTTGTGATGAAGAATAAAGTGTAGAGACAAAGAGATAACAAGAGAATCATCATCTTATTCATTGATAGGAGCCCTTTATATAGGGAATTACACAATACCAATATGGTAAGGATATGAATACATAGATCTAGTCTAATTACATATCCTATTGGCATAAGGCCAAGGCACACATAGAGAATATCCTAGAACACTCCCCCTTATGCCGCGCGCTGATATGCCGATGGTGCTGATCTGTTGCCTCGTCAAAAACCTCGTCAAGTCACAAAAAACCCTGTGGGAGAAAAACTGAACCTTGATCGTAGGAGAAAAAGAGTACAACGCACCCTTCACATTTGATAGTGACATGTATGTATGTGCTAGACTCCTCCTGAAGTTCGCACCTCCCCCTGA
>NC_020493.1:21921926-21923591 GCF_000184155.1 Fragaria vesca subsp. vesca | reverse complement strand
GAAGTTGACCTACGAAACTTGGCAGATTCTGATTTCACTTTTGATGTGTCTTTCTTATGTAGGGATAGAATAAGCCTCAACTTTTCATACCATTAAGTATTGAAAAAGGAGTTACTGCCATTACATTGGCATTGCGTGGGCGCATAGCTACACTTAGCTTTACAACTTTTCATAGCGAATGAGATGTCAAGTCTTTCGTATTGTGTTGAGTACATTGATGCGTCTTATTGTACTTAGATGGGAACTCCATCTCTTAACACATATTTGTCATCTTGCTTTAGACAAAACAACGGATCTCTCTTTAGAGCAAAGACCTTGACTAATCATGGGAGTATATGTAGGCCTCACTAGTTATAGAGCGCCTAAGCCGATTGATGGAAAATCATCATCAATACAGTCATCGAGTGCCTTATCCAGACCATGTCTTCCCAAGATCTTTTTCTTCGGATGTTGATACATATTGGCATCTCTTGATCCATCATGAGTCCATGTAAATCCGGAATGAACACGCAAAGGCATAATTCACCATATCCCTTCCAAATCAAGTAGAGTCTACGTGCGTTTCAATACATTTAGCAAACGCATGCTCCTGTGGTTTGGAGCCACTTGATTCGGATGAATGAAGTCCGTTTAAGATCTTCATGTATATCTCTGATCCTATAGAGATGTTATTATGACCACATTCATAGGCTGCATGTTCAGTTATTCGGAAACTACCAAACTGACAAAGTAGTGGAGTTCAATGACATCCATTACGAGAGCATATCTCATCGTAGTCGACCCAGTGCGTGTTAGTGAGAGACCTTGCGCTATAAGGTGAGTCTAAGCTCTTGTTCTCACTACGCTATCTAACAAAGGTATAGTTGATAGGGTTTAGCTTGCTGTGTCGGCTTCACCTGCCCAAGGACCTATCTCTTTGTTAATGCTGGATCGCATCTTTTCATTAGGCCAATCAACTAAGTTGATATCCATCAACGAAAGGTGGTTCGATAGTAGACTCATTATCTCACGTCCTCATGTACACTAGTGTAATACTTGTAGAGATCTCTATATGGATTGGATTTAACATTGAGGCGTCCCCCAACGATAATCACAATTCAGACTTCATGAGACAGATTTGAGTATCATTGATCAATGGATCAGGTTGTGCCAATCTCGCTTTCTTCCTAGTGCGAGAATATATCGAACCTAAGGGCCTCCCTTCTTTTTGGGGAGCCACACGGCCTTGTGACACCAATTTTGCCACTATATGGCGTCACCATATCAACATCCATGGTGATGGCGCCAAGACCAACTTCTTTTGGTCGCGCCATGTCCTTTTGTAGGACATCAATCCTTGCAGACATATTTGCAGCATGTGATCTCGTCACTTTAACACTATAAACATTTGGGATCAAGATGAGACTTAGTGGGGACAAACCACGACAATTCACGTCGTTCCACTTGAACACTTGTGTTCTTATCTCCCCCTAACGGCGGGAATATTGTCTCATCAAAGTGACAATCCGCAATTTAGCGGTGAATGAGATCGCCTGACAAGGTTTCTACATATGCGGATTATAGGTGGAGGTTCATATCCAACCTAAACTTATTCATCTCAAATGACCAATCATTGTACGCAATGGCAATGCTATTTGGCATCTAGAAATAACATCTAGCCGAGCT
>NC_020493.1:21879471-21919849 GCF_000184155.1 Fragaria vesca subsp. vesca | reverse complement strand
GGTTTGGAAAAAAATGGTGGGCTATTGGCTCTAGGGTTAGAACAAAGTGCATGATAACGTGATGAAGAATAAAGTGTAGAGACAAAGAGATAGCAAGAGAATCATCATCTTATTCATTGATAGGAGCCCTTTATATAGGGAATTACACAATACCAATATGGTAAGGATATGAATACATAGATCTAGTCTAACTACATATCCTATTGGCATAAGGCCAAGGCACACATAGAGAATATCCTAGAACAATTTGTTTATTTTAATTAGAGAAGTTGGGGAAGGGTTGAACTCTACATGAGTTAGAGTTGGGTTAAATGTATAACGAGGTTAGTAGCTGGTTAGAGTTGTTAAGATGATTTGGCAACTAAGTGCCAAATGTCAAAATTTGGTAGGGAAACAGGAAAGGTGACAGAGAAACGGAGACAGAGGATCAGCTGCCCTGTGTGATAAATTGAACATCTCATTCTCTCGATGCAAATACGAAATCATTAGGAGTACAACGTCTTGGTTGTTTTGCTCCTCTGTATTCTGTTCTCATGTTTCTAGGTCTTGGTCTTGTGTTCTTCTGTTCTTCGTGGTGGTTGTCTTTTTCTTTTTATCGTACAGATCGATTTTGTTTATTCAAATTTTTTTTCTTTTCTTTTAATTTGATTTATTATGAAATCAAATAATTCCATGTCACTTGTCATGTCAGTTGTTGTTTTTTTTTCTCTTCTTTTAAATAGGATCAATAGTGGTTCCCCACTTACCCCCAGGAGACTCGAACCCGCGACCTAACGGATGCAGGCGAAGCAGCTTGCCATGTCAGTTGTTGTAGGTTAACATCATACCAACAATTGATCTAGACCATTGAATTTTTAAAAATCTAATGGTCAATAAATAGTGTCAAAATTATGTCAAATTTAATGTCTTAAGAATCGGACCCTTCAAAATATATATATATATATATATATTTAATCACTTTTGCTACATCATAATCACACATACATATTGTATTATAATCACACAAACTAAAATATCAACAATACTTGACCAGAATTCTTCACCGGAAACTCGTCGGAAAACATGGAAGATGTGATGAAAAAGAGAGAAAAAGATCATACCATGCTAAAAGCTAATGGGTAGAGGTTGAAAAACTTAATGATCATCGAAATGAAAGAATTTCACACTGAAATAGCAAAAGCAAGAAATTAGATTTGGCAGCTTTCCCCATTTTTTTTGTTTGTTTCAGATTTGGAAACTGAATGAGAGATTATAAAATGAGTTTAGAAACTGATTTCGTCGCCAAAGACCAACCTCAGGCGACGAAAAAACTTCTTGTCGAACCTCAAAAGTCAAAATCCAAATAGTATTGAGCCAAGCTCTACCGCAGTCCGCACTACCACTGTCGCTAAAAGCAGATTCCCGTTCCCCTTCTTCGGTCCGCCATTTCAAGTAGTCAAAAGCTAATAGAAAAGCAGCTGGTTCACTACCAAGAAAATTAGTTGAATCAAAAACCAAAGACAAGTAGTTGAATCTCCGCATAAATTCCAGTAAAACCTTCTCATTCAATCACTCCAGTCACCACCACCACTCTCTCTTCCCTTTCTCCAATGGCCGCCGCCGGCGATCACTCCGACGTCGAACACGTCTTCCGCTTCTTCCGCGTCCACAAAGACGGCACCATCCACCGAACCCATCCCTCCTTCGACAAAATCCCCGCCGCCGACGACCTCACCACCGGCGTCCGTTCCAAAGACGTCACCATTTCCACCGACCCACCCATCTCCGCCCGCATCTTCGTCCCCAAATCCGCCGAGGAACCGACCCGAAAACTCCCCCTCCTCTTCTACGTCCACGGCGGCGGCTTCTGCATGCAGTCCGCCTTCTCCTCCACCTACCACAACTACGTCTCCACCATCTCCTCCTCCGCCGACGTCATCGCCGTCTCCGTCGAGTACGGCCTCTTCCCGACCCGGCCCATACCCGCTTGCTACGAGGACTCCTGGGCCGCCCTCCAATGGGTCGCCACCCACGCCGACGGAACCGGGTCGGATCAATGGCTAAACGAATACGCCGACTTCAACCGAGTCTTCATCGGCGGGGACAGCGCGGGAGGGAACATAACACACACTCTGGTGTCCCGGGTCGGGTCGGTCGGGTTGCCCGGAGTGAAAGTGGTGGGTGCGATTCTGATGCATCCCTACTTTGGTGGGACTGATGATGATAAGATGTGGCTGTATATAAACAAGGAGAATGAAGGGTTGCAAGATAGGAGGCTGAAGCCGGCGGCGGAGGATCTACGGCGGCTCGGGTGTGAGAAGGTGTTGGTGTTTGTGGCGGAGAAGGATCATTTGAACGGAGTGGGGAGGAGCTATGTGGAGGGGCTGAAGAAGAGTGGGTGGAAAGGGAGTGTGGAGATGAAGGAGAATAAAGGAAAGGAGCATTGCTTTCATTTGCATGAGACTAAGGATGAGCAGGCCCTGGATTTGATCAAGACTGTTTGTTCTTTCATTAATTCATAGATTGCTTTCAGAGTTTGTAAGCGTTATAGATGTACTACCGTCCTTGTAACCCTTGACAATAATCAGCGATTTGTAAGAGATCGATTTGGGACATAATACTTTGGCGTGCTCATCTACTTCTAGCAACCAAAGCAAGTTTGAATCGATTCAAACATTTGTAGGCACCGGAAATCAAAATTTAACAATTCTTAAAAATTTTGCTTCATATTTGTTGCTACAATTCGACACCAATACAAATTGGTGGTGTGGCGCTCGCTCGACATAATGTATCTTCCCGGCATATACATTGTGAAGCTAGTTTTTTGACATGAACTTGTGAAACTTGGTCGATGCTAGAGTATGGCCGGCATGATAATTCGCAACTTAATGCCTCTCATGCCTACTATTTTCATCTCATCACTCTTGGTTGTATAAGATGTTTTAGGTCGTAATCTTTTTTTTGCTTTTCGAACAAAAAGAAATATTCAATTTGGTGCGGCTAATCTTGATATGAAAAGATTACCACCAACCCAAACTTATTTGTTAATGAAAACCGCCAATTCTGAGTCCTGAGCTCCTGATCACCCTAGTGCTGACTTCAGTTTGTCAAAAGAAAGTTAGCACACATCTATACAAGTACGAACCGATCAAATCGATAAAAATGGAACTTAAAATTCAAAGTTGGGAAAGGTAGTTCCACCAATTTGTAGAGACTCGTATGTTTTTTCCTAAACATTAATGAAGACCATGCCGAAGTTACCAGATAAGGAAAATTTAAGGACCCTGCAGATTGCAGAAATGCAGAACCTGGAGATTTACGACCCACTGATTTTACTATTTACCAAGAAAATCTCTTTGTTTTTAGCTTCCCAGGTAACTTGGCTACCAGCATTACACAGAAGAGCCCTAGCCGCAACCCCGTAGCTCAGCTCCAATGCTATCTCTCCGCCTTCCTCTCTTCCACTATCTCCACCGCACCACCGCACCACCTCACCATTAAACCCTACAAGACCCTTCCTCCAAATCTGCCTCCAATCTCGTTCGCTAACCACACAACCCATCTTAAACGACGCCGTAACTCACGAGTTCCGCTTCTTCCGTGTATACGAATCCGGCCGGGTCGAGAAGTTCCACCAAACCCATAAAATCCCGCCCAAAGACGACCCGGTCACCGGAGTCCGATCCAAAGACGTCGTCATCTCCTCCGAACCCGCCATCTCCGCCCGCGTTTTCCTCCCCCAGATCCGCGACCCGACCCGGAAACTCCCCGTCCTCTTCCACGTCCACGGCGGCGGGTTCTCCTTCGAATCCGCATTCTCCCCTCACATACACAACTACGTCAGCACTCTATCCTCCGAGGCTGACGTCATCGCCGTTTCCGTCGAGTACAGGCTGGCACCTGAGCACCCTATCCCGGCTTGCTACGACGACCCGTGGGCCGCGCTCAACTGGGTCTCGTCGCATTGTAACCGAAACGGACCCGAGCCCTGGTTGAACGAACACGCCGACTTTGAGAGGGTCTTTGTCGCCGGGGACAGCGCCGGAGGAAATATTTCGCATGATCTGGCTGTTCGGGTCGGGTCGGGTCGTTGGGTTTACCCGGGGTGAAAATAGTCGGGGCTGTTCTGGTGCATCCCTATTTTGGTGGGACAGAGGATGATGCCATGTGGCTTTACATGTGTCGTGATAATAATGGGTTGCAGGATTGTAGGCTGAGACCGAGTGTAGAGGATCTGAGAAGGCTTGGGTGTGAGAGGGTGTTGGTGTTTGTTGCTGAGAAGGATCATTTGAATGGTGTGGGGAAGAATTATGTGGAGGAATTGAGGAAGAGTGGGTGGGAAGGGAGTGTGGAGATTGTAGAGAATGAAGGATAGGATCATTGCTTCCATTTAGAGGACCTCAAGTATGAGAAAGCTGTGGATTTGATTAGGAGGTTTGCTTCATTCATTAAGCATCAGTAAACAATTCAGTTCAATGTGTTTCTTACTCTTCCTGGACCTTGAATGTTCATGTTTGCATTTACCTCATTTCTTGTATTTTGAGATCGCAAGGGTTTGGATCCAACGATCGAGTCAGGTCTAACTGTTCAAGTCGTGTCAATTTGTTAATGTGTTGAAATCTATCAAAGGATATGCCTGTTGTGCAGCACGATATGCTATGCAGCACAGTTTGAACGGTTGAGAATGCAAAGCTCATTTTTCCTTTAAGTTGATCTTATAGTTGTAAATACACTTGTATTTTAAAATAAAATCACATGTAGCTAAATACTTGACTGCATACTATGCAGTGCGCATAGTATGCATAGCAGAATTATCAAATTAATAAGTGAGAAGGAAGATAGTCACACGATTTGAAGTTTTTATTGAGCCTTCTTCTTCTTCTTCTTTTGTTTTTTGAGGGAACGACATCTAATTTTATTGAAAAGAAACTAGTTCATACAATGTCGAGCAACAAAGGTGTCAATACCGTATGGTATAACTAATCACACGAGGAAAAATTAAGATTAGAACTAAGAGTCAATTTAGCCAATATTTGCGTAGCTAAATTTAGCTAACTTAACATCAATCCAGACGGCAAGCGCCTGAAACATGCTTTTGCAATAATTCCAGTCCCACTGAACCTTAATGAATTAGGGTTTTCTGCTACCCCTGATTAAAACCTAGGCATTGCTCACACTGGGAAGTCAAGTTGGAAGCAGAGGAAGGCTGAGTTCCTAGTCTCACTAGGAAAGATCCTTATCAAGCCTTAGAATTAATCTTTCTCTCTATATATGATGAAAGGTATACCTTGAGGTTTTAGGCCTTAATTATTGAGAGTTTATATTAGTTCTAGGGTGGAGTAGTTTACTATGCTTTTTAGTTTTCATATCCGTTTTGTTTGGATTTAGTTTGCGATTGTTTTTTCAATTCGTAGTTGTACTTTAGATTAAGCTTTTGCTTTGTGTTTGAGCAATCTCCAAATTGTTCATGTATTGACCTATTTATGTAGTTATTGACTTTAAGCCTAATGGAGTAATTCCAATTCTTTCAAAAAAATAAATTAATTCCATAAATTAAGTACAAGAAATACTTCGACTACTCTTTAGTAGCCAGCAGCATCCTCATTCTCATACTTGGTATCCTCAATTAAGACTTGATAATCACTTTTAGATAGGGAACTCAAATTTGCAATCTTGATTTTACTGGCCACACACTTCTCTTTTCCTTTTCTGTTTGAAAATTTAAAAAAGAGAGTAATCTGTCGGACTCGCTCTAAGAGACAAACCACATGTTAAATACAAAACTTAACTTATTAAAAAAAAATTATCTATGAATTGTAAATAGAAGAGTGCGATTTCAATTTTCTAAATTCAAAACTAATATCAAACGACTTGTAACAAGTCTTTACAAATTGCAAAGTAGCTTACAAGTTAATGGTTGCAGGTAGCGAGGCACCATATTGACATGCCTCGATTTCTGCATTTCTAGTTTAATAAATGATGAAGATGAACCCTTCATACGCCTAATCATAAAATTATACTATTCCTCAAGAGGCATCCTCTTCTATTATAAACATTGTTACAAACAATAAGACAAAAACAAGTCGTATTACGATAAAATGCTTACCTGAAAACTAAGCAAGTTGGCTAAATTACCAAAACAAATCATGTAGGCATACAAAATTTGCATATGAACCGGAGCAAAAGATTCTATGTAAGCTTTAACCTAACGAATCTTAGATAACAAGAAAAGACGACCAACATTTGTATAAAAGCAAAGAGTGGCCTATCATTTTGCTACATTGTCCTTCACTAGCAAATCACCATCCTGTTTTGTTTCAAATGGGATCAATAAGCAACGGCTCATGAATTTCGGTTCTTCCGAGCATACAAGGATGGCCGCATTGAAACTTTTTACAAAACCGAAAAGGTCCCACCTTCTACTGATTCCATCACCGGTGTCCAATCCAAGGATGTTGTAATTTCACCGGAAGTTTCCGCCCGGATCTTCCTACCCAAAATCCATGACCCAACCCAAAAGCTACCCATCCTCTTCTACATCCATGGTGGCGGGTTTTGCCTTGAATCCGCTTTCTCTCCTATTTTCCACAAACACCTCACCACATTGGCCTATGAATCCAATGCCATTGTGGTTTCGGTCGAATACAGATTGTTCCCGGAGCGGCCCATACCCGCCTCCTACGAGGACTCATGGGCCACACTCAAATGGGTTGTATCTCGTTCCACATTTGATGGGCCAGACCCATGGTTGAACCAGCATGGGGATTTTGATAGACTTTTTTTTCTATGGGGACAACGGTGGAGTGAACTTGTGTCACAATTTGGCCGTTCGGATATGTTCTAATGAGTTACCCGAGGATAAAATTGTGGGAATTGTTATGGTGCGCCCGTTCTTTGGCGGGTTAGAGGAGGACGACAAAATGTGGCTATACATGTGTCCGGAGAACGGAGGGGTGAAAGACAGGAGGCTGAGGCCGCCGGCGGAGGATCTTGCGAAGCTTGGGTGCGAGAGGGTGTTGATATTTTTTGCGGAGAAGGATCATCTGAGAGAGGTAGGGCAGTGGTATTGTGATGAGCTGAAGAAGAGTGAGTGGGGTGGGAGTGTTGAAGTGGTGGAGCATAAGGATGTTGCCCATGAGTTTCACTTGTTGAGCGAACCTGATGGTGAGAGAGCTCTTGACTTGATCAAGAAAATTGGTTGCTTTATCAAACAGAAGTAGGTGACTCTCACCGTCTCACCTCTTCCTCCAAGGAAGTTGTAATTTTCAGTAAGTGAGATCATGGCATGCTCTACCAATTTTCATTTGGTGTTTGAATAAGTAGAAATCAGCTTTGTTGTGTAATAGTTCATTTTAATGTGGCTATTGTGTAACTAATTAATCACTTGTGCCGTTGTTATAGTGAGCTTACACATTTTGAGGCTTTAAGTTGTTAAAACACTTCGTTTGTCATTATTCTAACATATAAAGCGTGACAAATAGTTTGATGCTGGTACTAGCTCTTTTAGTATGTAACTAATGTGACGAAACATATAAATACATAAAACAACTTACCATAAGACAATGGGGGAAAAGCTGGACTACGTGCTTTGTACCGTACGCCAGACGGAGCCGTTAACGGCAGGGCATTTCTGTAATTCAACGTTATCACGGTAAATACCTGATCATACTGCGAGACCGGAGGACAGAAGAGAAAATTTGCCTCCGGAGTCGATCCCCAGACAATGCAGAACATGTCTTGGGGGATTCATAGTTGGTGTAAGATCTGGAAATCCAGAATGCAGAGATATTTGACACAAAGCTGAGTGGTGAGAGAGTAGAGTCGAATCAAGCAATGGGAGAAAAGAGCCGTATGGGGTTGAGGGTTGAAACCATCTCCCTCTGTTGGTAAACTTGCTTCACTTCCTTGAAGCTTTGTGAGGATTCAATCGGGTGGGTAATTCGCCTATCGAAAACCTAATCAACCCAAGTCTCCAATCCAACCTCCGCTCTCCAAGCCGCCATCTCCACATCTGCAGTGATTGCAATGAATTGAATTTATTTCATTTTCTGGCAGTTGAGGAATTGATTCCCTGTTCATTTGTTTCTCTTGCGATACTTTTGTGAATTTCAATTTTCATGTCTTAGAGAAGGAATGTGATTCGGAGTATCTGGAATTGGGTTTGGTAAGGGTTTTTGTTGGTTATAAAAAGAATTAATTACTGGGCACTCCATTAACTTTCATGCGCTCGACAGTTTACTCCATTAACTTTCAATTTCAATCGATTACTCCATTAACTATCCAATGTCACACAATTAGGTCAATCCGTTAAGTGGCCGTCCAAATTAGTGGTTAAGTTGCTAACTGGACATATTTTTCAACTGGAAATTCCATTTAACACCCTCCCTCCCTCCCTCCTTAATCTCTTCAATCTCTTCTCTCTCCTCCTCCACCTCCTCCGCAACCACAACGCCACCGCATCACCAGTTGGACCTTCAACAACACAGCAACAACAATACCAACAACCAACCAACCACACCACCAGCAATCAACCACATCAACACCGTAATCAAACACATCGTAACTAGACCACCAGCAACCAACCACACCACCAGTAGCTCACCCCGCAGCTCCTCGACATCTCTCTCCCGACGCTAAAAACTCAAACCCACCTACCTCGCATCTCTCTCCCGAAGCCCAAAACTCAAACCCTCACAACAATCTTCTCCCTTCGCCGCCAACCAAACCCTAAACAACACCATCCATGAAACCCTTCCGTTTTCTGCTTCAAACCTATGCTAGACTTGAAATCTCAACCACTTTGAATCCCCAGCCAACAACCTCTTCTCGCTCGCCTCCCCTTCCTCTATATGAAATTGAAGCCATTTGTTTCATTGGAAACAAATTTGGGAATTGGGGATTTCAATCCCTAAAATTTCAAATTTGGGAATTGGAAGTGTTGAACGGTGAGCCACTAGAGGGTGTTGGTGCGGTTGGCGGCCAGAGGTGGGACACCAGCGCGTTGGGGATGGTGAGGAGGAGGGTGGTGTTGGAGTAGAGGAAGGCGCGGACGAGGTTGGGGTCAGAGACGTCAAGGCGGAGGGCGGCGAGGTTGAGAGAAGTGATGGTCGAGGCCACGCGCTCTGATAGCGGAGGGGTGGGGTAGGTGGCGACGGTGGAGGCGGAATAGGTGACACTGATGGTGATGGATGAGGTGGCGTCCGACGAGGAAGAGGAGGGTGATGAGAGAAACGGCAGAGAGAGAAAAGTGGGAAGCCATGGCTGGCTGATTGGTTTTAAATGAGAGAGAGAGAGAGAGAGAGAGAGAGAGAGAGAGAGAGAGAGAGAGAGAGAGAGAGAGAGAGAGAGAGAGAGAGAGGTTGTGTGTTAAATGGAATTTCCAGTTGAAAAATATGTCCAGTCAGCAACTTAACCACTGATTTGGACGGCCACTTGACGGATGGACCTAATTGTGTGACATTGGATAGTTAATGGAGTAATCGATTGAAATTGAAAGTTAATGAAGTAAACTGTCGAGTGCATGAAAGTTAATGGAGTGACCAGTAATTTCTCCTTATAAAAGTGTTCAAGTTTTGGTCAAGCTTTGAACAAGTCAGGATCTTTATCTGTGTATAGTGCTTAAGTTGATCGTGACATGATTTTTGGGGTTTATATATCGCGGAGCTCTGTAATCAGTTTAGGTTGGCATTGTAGAACTGAAGCTTGAATTTCAGAATGATGATTTGATCATTTTTGTTTATATGATGAATTGCTGAGATTTTGTTCATATGGCATTGTCATTTTTTTTATTAACTTGTGTAGTTTAAAACCAGGGTTATTAACTGTTTAATTTTCATTGACTTTCAATTTAGGGTGGCCTGAGCTCTGGGTATAAAAAAATTGATTGATGAGAAAGGGTTAGCTGATGAAACTTACACAGCAGAATGCATTGCACTCTTTCGGTTATCTGGAACCTCTATTCATAACAACAAAGCAGTGCAAGTTTATGCGGTATGAGCTCATTCTATAATTATGCATCACACTTGCTCAAACCTACAATTCTACTCCAATGACCCTTGAAATTATTTAGATTTTCTAGGAAAGTGACTTTTTTGTTTATCTAATTGCTAGTTCGGAATGATAACTAGGAAGGACTCAGTCTGACCATAACCTGAGGGAGTATTAAGCTGCTGTGGGATACACATACGTCGAAGGTTTTCATGTCATATAAAATATTACTGCAAATGTGAACCATCAAGCCATCTTTGGGAAAAAGGCCTTGTAGTAATTCATATGCAAAAGGTGAGATGCATCCTAGCGATGTCAAACCGTCTTTGGCAAAAGCATTGAGTAGGATACTGGAGGTAGGTTCATATGTTCATGTCATGTGCGATCAATTTATTAACAGCCAATGGGATGTTCATTCTTTTATCTGTAAATCTTGGTTGTTTTGCAACATGAATATGAAGTTTGAAATTTGTTGCTTAATGAATCGGTTAATGCACCAAGATGAAGTGGATCATTGACTTCAAGCTTATATGGGTTTAGTACCTTAATTTTCTTGCATCCAAGAAACCATGCTTCCAAGCCTAAAAATGCTATAGTAGAAGCTCTCATTGGTGAGCAGTTGATCTGATTCATTAGGATTGGTTTACCTGATTATCCATAACCCTAAAATATATGATTTAGTGGTGGAAAGCTATGGTGTTAGATCTAGGAACTAAACCCCACAAATCGTTTTGGGTGAATGTGATTGAGACCCTAGTGTCATGAATTCTCTGCATATTTTCTTTGCTTGAGTTTGCTTACATTTGGTTTCCAACTCTCAAATTCTTCAGGTTTAATTTTTGCGATTACGTATATTTGATTCTGGACTCTGTTTTCAGTTCCTTGCTTGCTCAATGTGATAAATATACTGGTATCTACTGCCAAAGTTAATTACTTGCTTCAACTAGTCAATATCTGTTGTCATGTTTTTGAGTTGTGTGATAATCTCTGATATTTATTCTTGTTTCTGAGTATTGAAAACCCAGTTTCATATTCAAGTCAGCTCTAACTATGACCCAGGTAATAGAACAATTGAGATTTTTGTTTGCCGGGCTACTTTTCTCAATGGCGTCTGATTTTTACAAGTTGACCAATTTCAGCAAGAGTCATGATTTAAGTCCTATCAGGTCAATATTTGTGAAATTCATACCATTTGTGAAGAAATTGTTCCATCAAATCGGTGTATGGGTTTGTCCTTTCTGTCGTCTACTTGGTTAGTAACTGATTTTTGTGAATTTCTAGAATCCAGAATTGGCGGAATTATAATTTGAAATTGTTATGAATTGTTTTGAACGTGGTAGTTATGAATTGTTGTTTACCTGTTAGTTTCGCCTTTTCCATGTGTTTATGTGTTTGTCTGTAGCTGTGTTTTTTTAGTTTTATGGTTATGTGCTTGATTTCGAAGTGGGGAGTGAACTTCTTAAGGCAGAGTGGACAAAGATCATAAGAGTGGGCCAAATGAGCATGGGTCTGAGCAAACAAGAGCGGCACTTCTAGCGCTGAGAAAGAAAAGGATAGCCCGATGACCTGCTTGAAGTTTTGTATTGCTCTGGAGAAAGGTAAGGAAGTGTTCGACGAGTGAGAACATTACATGGCGCATGGTTTTGATGAAAGGATGTGGAAACTGGAAGCAGTGTCGAGGCTATATGATTTAACTGACTGGGGAAGATATAGAATAACTGAAGGATGCCAAAGATCCTTCAGTTATGATGCCAAAGATCCTTCAGTTATGATGCCAAAGATCCACATATCATTTTATTTTTTTGCATGTTTCCTGACATAACGTACTTCTCACATATAATGGTCGTTGTCTCAATTCTATGATCAATTGACGCTCTTTCCATTTGAAGGACGCAACTCATCAACATCAATGTCCATTTCAAATGCATTGACAATTACTGGTGAGCTGGTGAGCTTTGCTTAGGTCCATTTGCTTTTGGATAATGTAACAGCTGCACAATGAAGATATCATCATCATCATGAATTGAATCTTCGGAGAAATTATACTGTTATATGGAAAATCTACAGTTGCTTGGGAACTTAAATATTTTACAAATCTACAATAGACATGGAGTTCTAGCTTCTCTAGAACAAGATATACACACCTCAAGAACCTGATATATTTCATACAGTTTAGCATATCATAGAAAATGCATTACAATCTCCAGTTTTAGTATCTCATACTTTAAAGGTCCTAGAGGGGGGTGAATAGGCCTTTTTTGAATTTTCGTTGACTTCTGTATCCGAGGATAACAATGACTTGTGTTATCCCAGATTCACAGGATACGAGTTTGTAGAAAGTAAATTGCAGCAAATAAAGAATCAACACAAGGATGTTTTTTACTCGCAGAAACCCTGAATGCAAGGAGAAAAACTACATGTCTCTAACTCTTGAGAGACAAAACTTTCCACTAAGTTGAAGTAACTTCTTACAAGAATAATAGTTCTAGTGATACACTGCCACAGTGCTATCCTTCCTAGTCCCGAACTAGTCTAGACCTATTCCCTCTCCTGTTTCTAAGCTCTTACAACATGGAAAACTTTTAGAAGCTTTATTCGTGAATTCAGCTAACCACTAGCTGATTCAACCTTGAACGCTTCTTGGGTTGGTTGCACTACACATCCCTCATGGTATGCAACATGATATGAGTTGATGAAAGAAGTTTTGAGTTCAAGCTCTAAGGTTTACAGTCACGAAGAAGACTTAGAGCAGCATTGAACAATGCAAGCTAGAAACTAGACTCAACAAAGAAAATGCAATAAGGCAGTTTTCAACAACCATTGAGCAAAACCAAAGCTATAGATATATATAGGCAGACAAGGCATCAAATATGATGCAAGCTGACCTCAACATGTTTCAGAAAGGTTTGGACAGAAGTGTTTGGTTCCCCATACTGAAAGTGATGTAACCAAATGGAAAGTTGACACAAGCAACCTCAATAGGACAAAGATACCTTTCCTAAAACATGAACGATTCAAAACAGGGAGCAAAGAGGTTTGAAACCCTCTTACTCAGTCTATCAGTGGACCTTGACACAGCCGATAGCGACTGGTCTTTGAATCACACAGGGGCCAGCTTTGTATTGGATAATGTATCATAAAATCCAAGCTGGAGCCTTGAGCATCAAACCATTTGGTCACGGGTTGGCATAACAAAAGACCTCAACCCTTAGACTGGTTTGAGCGCCAAAGCACTTCCCACAAACTTAGTTGTCCATTTGAATTTGAAAGACTTATTAAACTAATATAACAGACTTTGAAACTCAGGACAGCAGAAGACTCAGTACTAGGATAGCAAGCGAAGCTGCTAACCTCTGTGAAAAACAGTGATATGCAGATGCATGTTTTACCTGAAACCATAAGGGATATTAGTGTCACTTGTTCTTGATCAGATAACATCATCTCAGGGTGTTTTGTAGGATAAAAGGATTGCCAACTATCCTTATACCTTCAATCTCCCCCTTTGACATTCCTTCACAAAACACTTCATTTGTAGGAAAAACCACATGCAGAGAACAACTTCAAGAACAAGTGAAGAATCACAGAAACTTACAACTGAGATATTTGCACACTAACACTGAGAATTAAACAGTCATAAAACATTGTATTGAACAGCCATAAAACCACCAATATCAACAATGTCTTACAAACATAAAACAGCAATTCCTACAAACATAAACCAGCAAATCCTACAACTAATTCTCCCCCTTTTTGGCAAGGAATACCAAAGGGAAACAGAGAATAAAATATCCGAGAGGTTTTAAAAGAAATAGAAACCTACAATGGAAAACAAGAAACATGGGAAGTACACACCATGAGACACTGTAAAACATCAAAACAACAAGATCACACAGCTTCCTCTGACTCCTCAGCAGAAGCGTCAGAGGACTCCTCAGAATTAGAGCTGGAAGAAGGGGTAGACGAGGCTCCATCCCCACCAGAAGTGTTAGCAGGAGGCGTATGTGTCCCCATAGATTCCTTCAGTTCATTTCGCAGGGCCTCAAACTGAGCAGTAAAAGAAGCCTGCAGAGTAGCAACAGCATTTGAAACTTGACGCTTGATCTCTTGCTTTAGCAGGGTCTGCTCTAATGATTCCACATACACATCAAACTGGCTCATCGATTTTGCCAAGGATAACTTGTCGACCGGAGAAGCCTCATTCTCAGTAGCCATGACATCAGCATTAAGGACATGTACACCAGCATCCAAACACAGTTTTGTGATGACAGCAGGGAAGACAAGAGAGCTATTCTCACGAATAGATGTGCCCGCACCCTTGATGGCTTTGTAAATGAAACACTCAGTAGGAAAACGAGGCTTGGAAGGGCTAGAAATCAGATATTTAATCAGGGCAGCCTGTTGGTGAGTGATTTTGCCTGTGTTGGAGGTGGGAGTCAAAAGAGATCGAACCACGAACCCTAAAAGCTTGCACAGCTCGGACATAAATTGACTGGAAAGATGAGAAGCAGTGATCTCTGGCTGAGGAAAAGTGGACTGATAAAGGGCTCCTCCTAGCTCAAGAAGAGAGACAGATTTGATGGAATCAAAAACTGAGTTGGGTTCTGTGGCAGGGAGAGACAGGCTAGATCGAATCCTAGGAGGAGAAATGTCAACATCCTTACCCCTAACCTTGACAACAATGGGGCGCTGAGATTGAATTTTCACCTTTTCAGGTGCATTCTGAGGAAAATTGGCATAAAATTCTTGAACCCAAGTCCTATTGACCTTATGGAAGGATGTCAGAACCTGATCCCAACCCTAGTAAACAGCTAATTTCTTAACTTCAGGATGCAGAGAATCAAAAGCAATAGGTCTCTCAAACACTATTCTCTTGGTGACAATAGAAGTACAGAAATAATCTCGACTCACCTCAGATTGAAAGTGAGAAAGAGGAGGGACAGAGGAGAGGGATACCTCAGCAGATCTCTTCTTGGGAGGCATCGTGGACTGCGGAGGCCTGTTGCCATCCATGGGACCCTTGCCTTTATCAACCGAGTTCCGAGGACCAGAACGAGAGGGCTTAGCACTGGAGGAGGGCTTGGCAGGAGCCTTAGAGGGAGGAGGTCGCCTAGACACCGGAGACCCAGAAGCAGGGACCTCCGAGGAGGTCTCAACCGGAGCAGGAGCACCAGTTGGTGCAGAGGGCTCCTGAGGAGCAGAGGATGATCTGGTAACCCTATGTTTGGAGGTGCACCGCTTGGATTTGGGCTCAGGGGCTGGGACAGGCACCTCGGTCTATACACCCTCAGAAGAAGGAGAGGGAGATCTAATTGGAGACCTAACCGGAGAGGATGGAGGAAAAGGAACCGCCGCAGATGGTCCACCACCACTGGAGAGAGATGGCTTAGCGACCTTGACCAGTTTTTCACCTGAGGGAGAGCGAGGCCTCTTACCCAGAGCAGGAAGAGAAACTGGGTCTCTTAGAGCTTCAAGCTTGTCTGCTATGGAAGGACCGCCAGGGGTAGCAGTAAGCCGAAGAGATTGACCTCCAGAGATAGGCACTTCAGCCTGGATGGGAAGCAGGTTTAGGGCTTCCTGCATGGTAGGTTCCTCCCTAAGATTGACAAAATTTGGCCCAACAGGCTTGTTTGACATTTTTGGCTGAGAGAGCTTTGGATTGGGAGAACGTTGAGCAGAGAAGGAGATGAGAAGAAGATGAGTGGGTTTCGAAAAGAAAAGAGAAGAGAGAAAGACCGGTTAATGAGAAGGAGGAAGCATTGGACACGATCAGAATGTCTCGAAAACCGTCAACCCCACTAATCCCAACTGCTCAAAACGGCTATAAGAATTAAATAACCAAACCCACGCAATGATGATGTTTTGAAACGTGACAAAACACCACCGCTCAGAGGGACCAATGAAAACTCATAGAAGAACCACGTAAGCACATGCAGACAAACAAAATCCAAGAGTAAAGCTACTCAAGTCTATACTCCCCCTAAGAGTATGCATAAGAAAAAACGAAAAATTGTTTATTTCTGACGAACACTCTTAGAGAAAAGGACTGCACAAACAAGCTTTAAGGAAAATGACCATTCAAATTGCATCCTTGGTTTTTGAAGTCAGTTTAAGCATAGACTCACAAGGTGACATATCATAACAAACAAACAAACCTTGATCAAACAAAAGCAAATCACATAGGTTTATGATAGTGACAAGTCCCAATGGTCTCTATTTTTATTTGCAGCACTTTAGAGTGAGTGTGTAAGTGAGATAATAACCACATGGTGCTTGATAAGCTTGAGGGCATCAACTAAGTATTTATTGTCAGTGTGAGCCATGTCATGCAGGGATATCATCTGGTCCTTCCATCCTTATCTCTCCAGAATTTGATTTTAAAGTCCAAAGGCTACTTTTAACCGTGAATTTATTTTGGTCCAACATTAATATCACAGCCTTAACTGAGAAATCGTCCTCATAGGTTCAAGTAGAAGAAAATGTGTCATTGCTTCACAAGATCAGTTGACCTTGGACAATATGTGTAACAAGGACACTCATATGGACACATCATCCGAACCCATCGAAGGATAGAATGCATCTCAGAAAACCCCACTACATAACAAGACAAGTGGAGGACTAGCTAATTCAAGAAGTCATTTGTGATTGTCAATCAAATTTTTTCTTCAACTTTGTTCCAACCAGAAGTTCCTAATTCTAAACCAATCTCGTTTCTTCCCACCCTTATATCGTTCATCACGACCAAAGAATGTGTACTTTGAGATTAGCCTAGATCATTGAGTTCTTTAAACCTCAATCTTCAAACCAACCTCGTTTCTGCTCACCCTTGAATTGTTCACCATAACCAAGGAATGTTTACTTTGAGATTAGTTTGGAAAGTAAACTCCCCCTTAGTATGAACTCTTATCTCAAGTATATAGCCCAAGCTTTAGTGCAGCCAAAGTGATCAGTAATAGTGCACATAAGAATACTACAGATTTGCAATAAAGGCCAGACCACATATGACAACATCTGAACATGTGCACACACCTATGTGAAGAGTAAGACTGAAACAAGGAAAGGAAGGACAAATAGTCACCTAGGTCAAGTTCAGAAACTGACTAAGGATACCAAGAAGGTCCTCTATTCCTGAACCTGTAAAGAGGAACTGGAAACAAAAGCTTTTTTTTTTTAGAAAAAAAAAAAATTTCAGAACATATATAAACCAACAGAACACACACACTAGCAGGGGAAGTATTTACTTGTTGTCACACAGCTCTATAGCCTTGCACAAACTCAAATGCCTAGCATTGTCAAGTGGTTTAGTGAACAAATCAGCTAATTGCTTTTCAGTTGGAATGAAAGTAAGCTCAAGTAGTTTCTCTTCAACCAAGCCACGAATGAAGTGATATCTTATCTCTATATGCTTGGTCCTAGAATGCAACACTGGATTCTTTGAGATGTTTATGGCAGAGGTATTATTACAGAAAAGAGATAACGTACCTTGCTGGAAACCATAGTCTGCAAGCATCTGTTTCATCCACATGAGTTGTGTGCAACAACTACCAGCTGCTACGTACTCAGCTTGAGCAGTAGAGAGGGAGGTGCAATTTTGCTTCTTGCTATGCCATGAAACAAGATTGTTGCCTACAAAGAAGCAACCACCGGAAGTGCTTTTTCTGTCATTTGCATCTCCAGCCCAGTCCGAGTCAGTGTATCCTGCAATCTCAACATTAGTGTCGAAAGTGTACTTAATTCCATGATCAAGAGTTCCAGCAACATATCGGATTATGTGCTTTACTGCTTTGACATGAGATTGTTTGGGATTAGCTTGATAACGAGCATATACACCAACACTATAAGCAATATCTGGTCTACTAGCAGTCAAATACATAAGATTTCCAATCATACTCCTATAATTGGTTTGATCCACATTAATACCAGACATGTCAGCACTGATTTTACAACTGGTGCTCATGGGAGTGGGGAAGGCAGTGGCCGTTTCCATCCCAAACTTCTTAACAAGGTGCTGTGCATACTTAGATTGACAGATAAACAGACCATTTTGACTTTGCACAACTTGAAGACCTAAGAAGTAGCTTAACTTTCCACAGAGACTCATTTCAAATTCTTTCTTCATGAGCTCAGTAAACTCATGCACCAGGGATGGAGAAGTAGACCCAAACACTATGTCATCAACATATATCTGAGCAATGATAATGTGCTCTAAGGTACATTTGACAAACATTGTTTTGTCAACTGAGCCTCGCACATATCCATGGTCAACAAGGTGATTCGACAATCTCTCATACCAAGCCCTAAGGGCTTGCTTAAGACCGTAGAGGGCCTTATCTAACCTGTAGACATAGTCAGGATGGGTAAGACTCTGGAATCTTGGGGGTTGTTCCACATACACTTCCTCTTTGAGGATACCATTCAAAAAAGCACTTTTCACATTCATTTGATACAAGGTAAATTTCAAATAGCAAGCAACAGCAAGTAGAAGACGAACTGACTCAAGTCTAGCTACAGGAGCAAAGGTCTCATCAAAATCTAAACCTTATATTTGAGAATACCCTTGCACAACAAGTCTTGCCTTGTTTCGGGTGATAATGCCTTTTTCATCAGTTTTATTTTTGAACACCCATTTGGTTCCTATGACATTTTTGTCCTTAGGCCTAGGCACTAAATGCCAAACATTGCTTCTTTCAAACTGGTTCAACTCGTCTTGCATGGCACTGATCCAATCAGCATCAAGCAAGGCTTCCTTCACATTCTTTGGCTCTATTATAGAAACAAAGCCATAGTATGTGATGGTGTTGATGTCATCTTTATGTATAGCAACAAAGCATTTAAACATTGAGAAATTGCTCACCAACCGACCAGTCTTACTCCTGGTCTTTTTGGCTTCAGACACATCCCCAATTACATGGGATAGATCATGGTCCTTCTGTACTTGTCTTTTGCCGCTTCTGTGAGTTGGCTGAATGGCGAGCGTAGCATCCTTCCCAGATCTTGGAAGATCTGTGTCATCATCCATCCCTGAGTCATTATCTCCTTGATCAGACTTGGTTTCGGATGAAGTAGGTTCAGCTTCTTGTTCAGATACCTGCTCAGACAAAACACACCCATCATTCTTGCAAACAAGAGCATCATTAACAGCCGCATTTACTGATTCCATAATTTTGCAAGTTCTCTTGTTATACACCCGATAGGCTCGACTATTTCCAGCATATCCGAGGAACACACCCTTGTCACTTTTAGCATCAAACTTTGTCAAATACTCTCTGTCCCTATAGATAAAGCAGGGACTTCCAAACACTTTGAGATGAGAGATATTTGGTTTTCTACCTCTCCAGATCTCATAGGGAGTCATGGTTGTTCCAGGTCTAAAAATTACACGGTTTAATGTGTAACAAGCATTGTTTACTGCTTCTGCCCAAAAAGAATGATCAAGACCAGATGCAGCTAGCATAACCCTAGATAATTCCATAAGAACCTTATTCTTTCTTTCTACAATGCCATTATGCTGTGGAGTGATAGGGGCAGAGAATTCATAATGCACACCAAACTCTTCACAATAATTTTCAAAATAAGAGTTTTCGAATTCAGTACCATGATCTGATCTGATCCTAACAATATGCATGTCATCATTCAATTTCTCATTTGTGACTCTCTTAGCAACACTGTAATAATTTTCAAAAGTTTCACCTTTGTTAGACAAAAATACTCACCCAAGTGAATCTAGAAAAATCATCAACAATTACAAGAGCATACTTTCTTCCTCCAATACTTTTAGTTTCAACAGGTCCTACTAAGTCTAGATGCAGCAGTTCAAGAACATGAGTAGTAGGATCATCATTTAATAAAGGATGAGAGGTCCGAGTCATCTTACCAACTTTACATTCACCACACATACCTTGGGGGATACCGGCAAGCTTTGGTGTCCCTCTGACGGCTTCTTTTGAAGACAGCTTCAATATATCCTGATGGTTCAAGTGACACATTCGTCTATGCCAAAGATCTAAGGGTTCCTCACAGATCATAGATCTAAAACAAAGTTGGGGTGAAAACTTCTCTTTCGCTACAACACAATAGCATTGATCCCTCGTTCTCTTTTCTCTCATTATGCTCTTTCCTTTACCATCTAAGACAACACATCTCTGCTTATTGAAGGTGACTGAATTATGTTCATCAACAATCTGACTTACACTTAACAAACTCACTTCTAAACCCTTGACCAGTAAGACGTTTTTCAAACAAGGAAGACCAAGAGCATTTACTGTCCCACTTCCCACTATCGGAGCCCGACCTCCATCCCCAAAACCAACATTCCCTTCAGGATGAATGTCATCCATAGACGAAAACCACTTGGGATCTCCAGTCATGTGCCTTGAAGCACCACTGTCTATGTACCAGGAATCAGTACAACGCGCTGTGAGAGCTGTAAGAGCTACGCGGCACACTGCTACTGTTCTAGACTCCTTAACAGGCCTTAGATTTGTCCAGACACGTGACAAGAAACAGACAATGTTTTCCTCATCAGGATTGCTGTCACACTCATCAAAAGACTTTGAATCTGTGTGTGGAGGTTTGAGAACATGAGATCTGGACTCCTTCTTAACCCAAGCTAAGCTCTTATTCGGTTCTCTAGCTACAGGGACAGAAAGACCCTTAGCTATCCTAGCAAATTCCTGTAGAGACTTTTCTAGAGTGGCTTGAAAAGATGTGAAGAAACTTGCAACTGACTTATTGTTCTGAAAACTGGTAAACTCTTGGTTTCTCCTAGGGTATGCCTGGCCGTTTTGGAGTTTCCTACAAAAAAGTCGTATGTGACCAGGAACACCACAGTGATGACAGGTAGGTTTGAATCTTTTTGGAGACTCAACCTTGTTAGTCACTATTTTATCATCAGGAACTTTACTTTTGACAAACACAGTTCCACTATTCTTAGAGTTCTCGTCAGTTCCAAACCCTAAACCCTGTTTGTTCTTATCTGGTCTACCCATTTCACACATCTTGGTCAATTTTTCAGAGCCTATTGAAAATTTAGCAAACTGTTGCTGAGATTCCTTGAGAGAAACTTCAAGTTCTAGCTTATCAGCCTTAAGACCACTAAGAGAACTTTCTAGACTCAGCTTTTCGGCTCTCCACACTTTTTGCTGGGACAGCAATTCAGCTTGTATCCTTGCTTTCTCTTTTTCACACTTTGCAAGATCTTTGGTCAGGATATCTATCTTAGATAACATGGACTTTGATGCGTTGACAAGTTCAGTGAACTTTTGTATTCCATCATCATCTTCATCATCCTCCGGAGTCTCGATTTGAGATACTGTGGCAATGAAGGCAACTAGTTCTTCATCATGATCCAAAGAAGGATCAGGGACAACCCGAGCTATGAAAACCACAGTGTCCTCCTCTTGATCAGACAAGGGATCCTCTTCACTGTCACTATACGTGACGGCAAGAGCCATCTGAGGGCGAATCCTCCTATTTGCACAGTCAACAGCTCTATGTCCCACACCCTTACACTCAAAACACATATCGCTTCTTTGGGAACTCTTACCCTTAGGATTTCTATCTTGTTCTCTATCCTGAGAAGACTCAACACGAGGATTCCTAGGATATCTGTCATGACCTCTATCTTGTGATGTCTCACCAAATCTAGGTTTCCCAAAACCCCGGTTCGAGGAGAACGGTTTCCTTCTTTTCTTGAGAAAGTTTTCAAACTGTTTTGTAAGGAGGGCACACTCTTCTAGACTGTATTCGACATCCTTAGGAATTTTAATCTGTAAACTTGACTCAGTTTCCTTGACAGAGGAGAGGGCAATAGATTTTTCTTTCATCAAACCCTTCTTATGGGCTTCATAGGTTTTCAGGTTTCCTACTAGCTCTTCTAAAGAATAGGTTCTCAAATCCTTGGATTCTTGTATGGCTACTCTCTTATTCTCAAAACTAGAAGGAAGACCTCTAAGTAACTTTCTGACAATCCTAGATTGTTCTAGAGGAGAATCAAGACCAGCACACTGATTTGTTATGTTCAAAATACGACTATAAAACTCATCTATTGACTCACTCTCGGACATTTTCAGCTCATCAAAATCTAACAAAAGATCTTGGAGCATCTGTTCTCTCACTTGCTCATTACCTTCGTAGGTTGTTAGCAGCACTTCCCAAGCCTGTTTGGCTGAGATACAGGTAATGATTCGTTTGCGCTCCCCCTCAGAGAGAGCCGAGTACAAACTGTTGAGAGTTTTGATATTCATCCGAGCAGCAATTTTTTCTGAATCGGTCCACTCAGATCTAGGCTTCGGTACACTTGCACCTGCCTGGATCGAGGTTCGTTCTGGGGCTGACCAGCCATCCTCAACCATCATCCATTGTTTCCCATCATCTTGGGAAATAAAGAATGCGGTCATCATGATTTTCCATTGTGAAAAGTTCCTTCCCTCAAACAGTGGAGGACAGTTCACAGAGGTGCCTCTATCACCCATTTTAAAACCCGAGAATCTTTCTAGCAAAGGCTAGGAACTGCTCTGATACCACTTAAAGGTCCTAGAGGGGGGTGAATAGGCCTTTTTTGAATTTTCGTTGACTTCTGTATCCAAGGATAACAATGACTTGTGCTATCCCAGATTCACAGGATACGAGTTTGCAGAAAGTAAATTGCAGCAAATAAAGAATCAACACAAGGATGTTTTTTACTCGCAGAAACCCTGAATGCAGGGAGAAAAACTGCGTGTCTCTAACTCTTGAGAGACAAAACTTTCCACTAAGTTGAAGTAACTTCTTACAAGAATAATAGTTCTAGTGATACACTGCCACAGTGCTATCTTTCCTAGTCCCGAACTAGTCTAGACCTATTCTCTCTCTTGTTTCTAAGCTCTTACAACATGGAAAACTTTTAGAAACTTTGTTCGTGAATTCAGATAACCACTAGCTGATTCAACCTTGAACGCTTCTTGGGTTGGTTGCACTACACATCCCTCATGGTATGCAACATGATATGAGTTGATGAAAGAAGTTTTGAGTTCAAGCTCTAAGGTTTACAGTCACGAAGAAGACTTAGAGCAGCATGAACAATGCAAGCTAGAAACTAGACTCAACAAAGAAAACGCAATAAGGCAGTTTTCAACAACCATTGAGCAAAGCCAACGCTATAGATATATACAGGCAGACAAGGCATCAAAGATGATGCAAGCTGACCTCAACATGTTTCAGAAAGGTTTGGACAGCAGTGTTTGGTTCCCCATACTGAAAGTGATGTAACCAAATGGAGAGTTGACACAAGCAACCTCAATAGGACAAAGATACCTTTCCTAAAACATGAACGATTCAAAACAGGGAGCAAAGAGGTTTGAAACCCTCTTACTCAGTTCATCAGTGGACATTGACACAGCCGATAGTGACTGGTCTTTGAATCACACAGGGACCAGCTTTGTATTGGATAATATATCAGAAAATCCAAGCTGGAGCCTTGAGCATCAAACCATTTGGTCACGGGTTGGCATAACAAAATATCTCAATCCTTAGACTGGTTTGAGCGCCAAAGCACTTCTCACAAACTCAGTTGTCCATTTGAATTTGAAAGACTTATTAAACTAATATAACAGACTATGAAACTCAGGACAGCAGAAGACTCAGTACTAGGATAGCAAGCGAAGCTGCTAACCTCTGTGAAAAACAGTGATATGCAGATGCATGTTTTACCTGAAACCATAAGGGATATTAGTGTCACTTGTTCTTGATCAGATAACATCATCTCAGGGTGTTTTGTAGGATAAAAGGATTGCCAACTATCCTTATACCTTCATACTTTGATAGAGATCATCAATCGTAGCTTCCTTGATAGTTAAATTGCTGGCCAGAATTATGTTGTGAATGCCTTGATAATGTAAATATAAGAATCAGAAATACATATAGGTAAATAAATAAGACATGTATGCTTCAAGCTAGCAAAGTCTTAGTAATCTAAGGCTCTAAGTATTCACAGTACAATTGTTAACAAATCTTAACCACCACAAAAACACAAGTTGCTAATACAGCTTTAGCATATTTGTCCATTAACAACAAAGCTCCAATCTTTGATCCTTTATACAATTACCACAAAATGCAATACATTTGGGAAAAACTATATTAATAAAAGATATCAGTAATATAGTCGTATACTGAATTTGTGTATATTGACCAAACAAAATTACCAAAAAAAAAGAGTAAGTGAATGAAAATTCCAAGTAGTCATTAAACACATAGAAGGGCTATCATGATTCCTAATGCATTGTCCCATGCTACTGACCTCATGAGTTTTGAACAACATAATTCTTGCATAGCATACATCTCGCTGGGAGATGCACTGTCTACATCTTCATAAATAAATAGTTATACATTGGTTGTCAATTATTTCTACTTCTAATATCAATCATTTCACTTTAGACATGACTTAACATAAAGAGCCAAATTCAATCAAACAATCATTTTTTACTTCTAGTGTCAATCATTTTTTGACTTTCCCTACGATAAAGATGTCAAATTTTGAGCAGCAAAAGATAAGTTTACCTGGTGAGAGCAAAGAAGATGATAAAGGCTTACATGTAAGACCCTGCATTGAAATTCAAACAATCAAATAGAACCAAACAATACCAATAACCAAAAAAGTGGGGAAGGAGAAAAGAGAATTGAGAACTAACCAAGAAGACCCTTGAGGGCATTGAAGCAGAGGCATGTGTCTTCCACAAGCACAGGACCATTAACCTGAATGGCAGCCAACCTAGCCTTCATAGTCTTCAGAATCACCAACAGCTTGTCAAAATGTAGGTGTGATTGGCACCTCTGATGCTTTGCTCCAACAGTTCAACCTAGGTAGACCCAAGAAAACAAAAAAAATAAAAATAAAGCAATCTGTGATACTTAACTCAGTCTAAAGTCGCAGTCTCACAGAGCTAAATATGTGCCACAAACACCCATGAACTGAAAACTTCAGGTTATAACATAGAGCTTACCATAATAAAATCCCATTAGTTTTACAGCCAAGGCATTCTAAATGAAGCATCAGTGTGAGCTGTACATGTAGATCCCCATTAAAGGACCTGCAGTTTACTCATAGTCTTAGTTCAATCATTTTAAGCCATTATTGGGGAACCATGAATATAAAGAAGAGAAGTGCATTTACATATATTCCAACTTTGTAGAACCCCATTCACTCGGTATATTACCACTAAGAAAGTTCCTTATGAATTCCCCGTAAACAAGGACAAACATATCAATCATAAGACTAGCATTTGAGAGAAACTAAAGATTTCAGATGGTATCATGGTACATCATAAAATCCTTACATTTGTATAAGGTAGGGTAATTTTGCAATAGATGGTGGAAGAACACACCAGCAAGATCTTTTTCTCTAAGAATATTGTTTTAAATAAAAGTTAGTGCTGATCATAAATCTTAAACTTTGCAGAAAAAGTAGTCATATTGTCTTACTTTTCATTCTCATAAACAAAAGGGAGTCTCCTAAATTGGAAGGGAAAACCACTTGCAGTGCATGAAATCCCAACTCAAAGATTGCAATTCATACCCAACAATCTTTGCTTTGAAAAGTACTCTTTCCTTTTATTCAGTGTACAAAAATATCGATATGACTTCAAACTTGTGATGCGCATTGAACAAAGCAATTTCCAGGAATGAGTCCTTTCAAGATTACATAAGAAGAAACGAAAATAGTATGCAAAAGCATTTTGCAGATCATTAAGTGGTGAATTTCAGCAATTCATCTCACCAGACAAGAGCATTTTGCAGATCATTAAGTTGGCTGCCGGTCCATTCCAGACAACTCCGGATTTACATCTACGAGTCTAAATCACAACTGATATCAAATACTCTCAAGTGACAGGTGCACCGATGATGAACTAAACGAAACACATACAGAACGCTATGAAATCGAAACAAGCTCGTGAATTCGAAGCCGGCTGTTTAATCAAATCTCAAAAACATGAACAGAAACTAGTTAGGGAACATAGTGCTGCAACTCATGGATTAAAACCTTACCTCCGAAGGGAACGCAGTCTGATTTCCACCTTCATCCCATTCATCGATTTCAAACTTGGAGATCAAAAACGCTTTTCAATGTCGAAATCTTACACAACGCTCTGCTTCGGCTCAACACCTTCTTTCAATTTCGAACTTGTGCACGACGCTTTGCTTGCTGCTAATTCGGCCTCTAGGTGGCGGAGACGTGGCTACTCTTTGCTTGCCGCATTCGCCCTCTCGGTGGCAGATCTCCCGCCAGCGTAATATTTACCCCACCTTCTCACTTCACCGGCGATTCCATAAAAGCCCTTCGGTTTTAACCAGACGGCGACGATGATGAGGGGAATGATCGTCATCTGAGAAATCTCATCTATGCCCCTGTGGATTTCCCTTCCGCCGATGAATAGTCGACACGTGTTTCAACCCACTTGTGGCTTATGGAACTACGGCGTAGTCCAACGCTTTCCAAGACAATGATCGTAGAATTTTCAGTAGCTCCAAAACTACAAATTTCATTCATCAACGGCATCAAGTTATGAACAAGAAGAAGAAGAGCCCTTGCAATACAAGTTATAATGAACATAAATGTCCCATTACTTAAGTACAAAGTGGGATGTTACAAACACACAAAAACCATAAGCCAATCAACATTAGACACAAAAAAGATGCTTTGCTAGTAACAATGCAACAACAACAACAATGTTTTGTTAGTGAGTTTGATAATATCAGCTTTGTTCATGTTTTTTGAGAAGTCAATTTCTTAGCAAATGCTCTTGCAAATCTCTGGCACGGTCTCCATTCTCTGAAGATCTGGCTAGGGGTTATTTATTCTCAGGTTGTGCAGGCGTTACATCTAGATATGATAAATATTAGCTGCTCTAGAGACACCTCGTTGTAATTTTCTTTTTCTTCCTTAAAAAAAAAGATGGGAAAATGCCCATTCTAATGAAATTCTAATCCCTTAGCCCATTCCAATGATTCTTATTTAAAAGACATTATTACCCTCTATAGAATTAAACCCACACAAATCTCATCTCTTTCTCTTTCTCTTCTCCTCCCGATCTGTTCTCTGCTCTCTCTCTCTCTCTCTCTCTCTCTCTCTCTCTACACCGTCACTTGGAGCAGTGCGTCGTCGCCGGCAAGCCACGAGGAGGAGCTCCGATCTTCAACTCCAAGCATCTTCATGTCATCTCGGTCCAACGCGTCTTTGCCGGCGAGCCGATTTGCCTGAGCCTTGAGGAGAAGATCTGATCTCCAAGCAGCCGATCTCCGATTTGTAAAACCAAAGGCGTTGGAGTCGCGCCGAGTGCCGCTCGCGCAATCGCCGAATCTGTTGCTGGTTTGTTTCCACAAAGCGATGCGAGCCAAGCTTGCCGATCTCCGTCTCGTCACCACAACCGCCTTGGACGATGGACTCAGAGGTCGTGGCTTTGTTCTCGAGGTTCTGCGACAGAGTTAGATCCAGATCGTGCCTCTGCATCCCTTTGGCGACAAGCGGGTTCATACATGTTTGAACTCAATTGTGACCTTATCCAATGAAGCACCATGAACAAAATCGGAAGTTGTTTGAGAAGCTTTTATATAATTGAATTGGGTAAGTTGTTCGCAAAGTTTTATATGACCAGTGGAAATGATTATCATTTGCTAATAATGATTGAATGTCTCAGTAGGATAGATAGTGGACCACGTGATTGAATTAGGGAAGTTGTAGTGCTCTGCTTCCATTCCATATTTCTTATATAGCCTTTACTATTTGTAGGGTCAATAATTTATAAAGTGTTACTGGAAGTGAGTAATCTTTTTAAGCTTCTTCTTCTTCTTCTTTTATTTTCTTCGTTTTATAATGTTTTGACTGATTATTGAGGGTCAATAACACGACTATTGGGGTCAGTAACTGATTATTAGGGATCATTAGGGGTCAGTAACTCGAATTGTAAGGGTCAGTAACAAATTATTAGGGCCGATAATTGATTATTAGATGTTAGTAACTGATTATTGAGAGTCAGTAATTAATTATTGGGGGTCAGTAACTGATTATTGGGGGTCAGTAACCCAGTTATTGGAGGTCAGTAACCGAGTTACCGGTGACCGGAAAAAATCCGAGTTACTGAAGGTCAGTAACTGAGTTACCGGTGATCGGAATCCGGCGACCGGAGAAAATATGAGTTACTAAGTGTCAATAACGGCGACCTAAGAAATTTTTGGCAGCCGGTGACCGGAATCCGGTAACCGGAAACCGGAGTCTGGTGAGGTTCCGGCAACTCTCTTCCACTTTTTCTCTTTATACATGTTGAAGTTGTGATGGTGATATTGTCTTAAAAATATATAATTTTTTTTTATTATGACATTAATAAAGATTTGTGCATTTGAGCATAAAAAATGTTACCTTATATTGAAATGGGTCCATAAAAAAAATTATCTTTAAAATAAAGAATGAGAGTATTTTTTTTTTTCAAACAAAAAAAAAAAAAAAAAAACATCAGGTGATCTTGAGTATCAAAAAAGGTCCACTATTAGACCAATTATTGTGCCCAAAAGAAAATGTGCTAAAAGAAAAGATGATCAACTTGCTATACGCCTTTAACTTTTTGAAGCGTCAGCTTTACTTAATTTGGGTGCAAGAGCCATCTTCTTCAAAGCTTCCTCTTCCCTTCTCCAATGGAGTCAACCAACTCTAACAACGAAGTCGCTCACAAGTTTCGCTTCTTCAAGGCATACAAAGATGGTCGTGTCGAAATATTCTACAACACCCAAAAAGTCCCACCTTCCACCGACTCCGTCACCGGAGTTCAATCCAAAGACGTCATCATTTCATCTGAACCCGCCGTTTCTGCCCGTATCTTCCTACCCAAGATCCACGACCCGACCCAGAAATTCCCCGTCCTGTTCTACATCCACGGCGGCGGGTTCTGCTTCGAGTCGGCTTTCTCTCCTATATTTCACAAGCACCTCACCTCCTTAGCCGCGGAAGCCAACGCCATTGCCGTCTCAGTTGAATACGGGCTGTTCCCGGATCGACCCATACCCGCTTGCTACGACGATACATGGGCCGCCCTAAAATGGGTCCAGTCCCACTCGACCCGGTCCGGACCCGACCCGTGGATGAACTTGTACGCCGACTTGGACCGGGTGTTCCTATGCGGCGACAGCGGCGGAGCCAACATGTGCAACAACCTGGCGGTTCGGGTCGGGTCAGTCGGGTTACCCGGAGTGAAAGTGGCGGGAATGGTGATGGTGCATCCCTTTTTTGGCGGGTTGGCCGTGGACGACGAAATGTGGCTGTACATGTGTCCGGAGAACGGAGGGGTGCAGGACAGGAGGCTGAGGCCGCCGGCGGAGGATCTGGCGAAGCTTGGGTGCGAGAGGGTGTTGATATTTTTTGCGGAGAAGGATCATCTGAGAGAGGTAGGGCAGTGGTACTGTGATGAGCTGAAGAAGAGTGAGTGGGGTGGGAGTGTCGAGGTAGTGGAGCATGAGGATGAGTTTCATGAGTTTCACCTTTTGAGTGAACCTGAGGGTGACAACGCTTTGGATTTGATCAAGAGGTTTGGTTCTTTCATCAACCAAAACTAAGGTGGTGGTGTCGTGGTGGTGATCGATGGCGGGTTAAGCTCTGCTAGGAATCCTGGATCTTCTTCAAGCCTTCAAGGCAACAAGCTGTAATTCTCAACTATGTACTGATTGGCTTGCTATATAATAAAATTTACTTTCTTATCTAGCAGTTACTTCGATCTCTAGCTACCTTGTTGAACACTATAGTTAATCAGGTTAGTGACTTTGGAAAACCTGGTTTTCAAATTGATTCTTTGTGATTGATCCGTGTGACGATATTAACTTAGATAATTTTTGTTAAGGGTATGATAGGTAATAGGTAGTTGTGGTTATTTTAGAATAATATAAAAACCTTTCTCTCTGTTGTAATATTGACTCAAGGAAATAAACAAACATCTCTTTTTCAGATTTTTCACGTTTTCTCTTCGGATCTGGATTTGCCAACCAGTAGTCTTTGTTGGTCTCCATGACCATCCAATCAAGAGAGAGAGAGAGAAAGAGAGAGAGAGAGTTGATTGGTTGGATGGTCATAGAGACCAGCAAAAGTTGCTGGTTGGCATATCTAGATCCTTTCTCTTCTCTCATCTCTATTTCAATTCCTCTGCTTTCATGGCATCAGAGCCCCAGGTTGCGACCTAGGAGGACTAATCTCTGTGTTTTCTGGCGTCGCTTCACATCGAAGCTCCGGTTCTACAGTTCATACAAGAATCTTGATTTTCCTTTGAAGAAGAAGCTCTTCAGTTTGTTTTCTGCTGCTCTCGTAGTGTTAATCATGCTCTTTTGATTCTATACATAGTCATCGAAGTTTGTGTTTTGAGTACTCTGAAACTGATTGAAGCAAGTTATTCGTGGAGATTGTTAAAGATTGAGGAAAAGTAGAAACCCTAGAATTTTGGGTATTTTAGTTGGAGGTTCTCTTTGTTTTGATTTTGTTCTGATTGGGGCTTTTTCTAGAATTTGGTTGATAATTGATGAAAATTGGTGAAAGTAAGAACTTGAACATGATGTATGATCAAGAAAATTGATGGAGCAGTGCTATTGTGATTGTTCTTGTTAATAAAGGATAATTCAAGTTTTGGTGTTGTTTGCTGGTAGTTACGGTAGATAGAGATATTGACGGTGGAAAAGATTGTTACTTAAAGTTGCTAATTAATGAAGTTGACGTTCAAGGCATGATTGTAGCAGAGTGGTATTCATTGATTAGCAAATAAGTTCTATATATGCAAATAAGTTCTTCCTGAAAATTGTTCATATTGAGTAGAAATTGGTGAAAGTTGGTTTGTGCAGTAGATTGTTTAGTTAGTTAATCTTGGAAACATTGGAAAGTAAGTGGTACTCTTTGTGGTTGGTATTTGATTTGATATTAGCAAGATATAGACTGTCATTGGTGCTGGGCTCTATTTCTTGAAGATTTATTCTATTCTAGCATTGTTCAGTTAAGTGTAGATAAAATGGTGTCATTTGGGGTTTGTTCAGATGATTGATAATATTGGGAAAGATTTCACTGTGAGTCATGAGTAAGAACCTGGAGCTACAGAATTGCCTACTTGGCAACTTCAGAAATTTTATCTCAATCCAGTTAGACAACTCTAACTATGTTACTTGGAAATTTCTAGTACAGACACTTTTGAAAGTTTGTGGCCTTATGGGATATGTCGATACCTCAATGGGTCATTCCCTTGTCCCTTAGAATACAAGACTTCGGAAGAAAATATGGTTGCATCTGAGATGGAACATGAGTACATGAGTTGGGTCCATAATGATTGTGCTGTTATGTCTATACTTGCTGCTACTTTGTCCAATGATGCTCTCTCTTTCGTTATTGCAAGCAAGTCTTCTAAAGAAATTTGGTGTCAGTTGAAGGAGAAATATGTTGATGATTCACGGTATAACATAGCGAAGCTCAAAACCTCTTTGGACAACATTTAAAAAGGCTCATATAGTATTGACATGTACTTGCTTCGAGTCAAATCAATTTGTGATCAGCTTGCTGTTATAGGTACCCGACTTCGGTGACAAGGGCTGGTCACATTAAGGTGACCATAACCAATGAACATGAGACACATGTCCATTTTAAAAGGCTTGGCTGTAATTTAAGGACATAACATGAGGATTTTGGGTATTTGGCATGTTTGTTTATAATTATTGTTGACACTTGTTCATCTCTCATTACTGTTTGTCACCTATAAATTACCATAGCTGGTTACCCAAGTTATTTCTCTGTTATAGGGGTTGATATGGCTGATGAATATATAATTGAGCCAGTTCTTCATGGTTTGTCGTCTGAGTTTGTTGTCATCAAAGCTATAATTAGATTCAAAACATTGAATTCCTCTGTTTCTAAGAAAGATTTGGCATTTGGTGACACTTCTAGAGTTCAAGCTACTAATGCTACATTGGTCTCTAATGATGTGATGTTCACGACTAACGTTACATATCCTAGTTCTGAACATATGATGAGAAAAACTTCAATGAATGAACTCAATTCTAGTTCCATGGTGATTGAAAATGAGAGAGTTCAACAATTGGTTACGAAAGCATGTGTTCAAAAAGAAGAAGCCAAAGGTACCACTTCTGTTCAGAAGCCTAATTTGGGAGTATTGTGGTCTAATTCTGCTCAAACAAATTCTTTTGGAAGCCTAAATGAACCGTCACAGCCAGCAATTGGGAGCAATGTGTTTGGTACCTCCTTGCCATTTGGTAGAAGTCAGATTGCGTTTATTAGTACCGCATAGTCAGGTCCTTTGAATTCTGCATCAGTATATGCTCAAAAATCTTCACAAAAACATATTGCTTCTATTAAGCAACTAGTGGTTATAGAGCAGCCTGTTTCTAGAGAGGAACCAAGAAGGGTGAGAAAGGTAGTCACTGGGGATAAGCAACATCAACTTGGTCAATATAGGCCACTTTATGTTCAAGATATAAGCTAGGGAAGCAAGCGAGGTTGCAGGGATGACAAATTGACAATGCAGGTGCAAGTACCACTTTCGTTTATTCATTCAGAAAAAGTTGTTGTACACATCAAAGTTCAAGTGAACCACTCTAATAATCTAATCTCAGCCTTTCACATAACATTAACATCGATATTAACACCGTTAAAAAAATTAAAACCTAAAAAACTAACCATCATAGTAAAAATATTTAAAATTAATATTCAATTTATCATAGAGGTCAGAAGAACTTCTGCGAAAAAGAGTCGCAGAAGCACTGCTGCACTGGAGCCTCTTTTGACCCGAAAGCATGACCCGCTGTAATCTTCCTCGTATGGTCATATAACGACGAGAAAACCACCGCCGTTTGCTTCGTATCTTGGTTACCGACTTCTATCGGGTCATCATGCATCAATTAGTCGATGGTGGAGATCGAATAAATGGCCTGAACCTTCTTCAACTTCGGCGTTTCGCAGCGAAATCCGGCGACTCGGGTGACGGTTTGACTTGGGTAAGGTGTGAAAATTGATCAGTCCTCTAAGATTTACATGGTGTTAATATTTTTTAAATTTGATTGGGTTTTGATGAAATTGTGTTCTGGGTTGCTGCAATCGTGGTTGATGTGCTGAAGTATGAATCAATGATTCTTGAGCTTAAAATTGCCCCCCATAAATCAAAAGTAGATGGTTGGTCTGGAAGATGAACTGGGTTTCCTCTGGCTTGGTATCATGCATGGAACTGATGGAAGGGGAAATAAATTCTTTCTAGATTGTATCTTACAGCTGCAACTTTTCTTTTTGTTGCTAACGGACGTTTGTTCATCTGTTATGGTTCAGGTGCACCGTGGTGCACTGAATCCGCTCCGATTCCTTCAGTTCATAGAGTTCCTAATAACTCTTCTTATGATAGTTCTTGCAACGTGTGCCGATTTTGTGGAAAACAAGGACACTGCATACAGATGTTATCAAAGGATATCTCAGCCCCGAAATATTGCATCAAGTTCATTCATTGAGTGCCAAATTTGCAAGAGAAAGGGACATTCTGCTAGAAGTTGTTACTACATACGACCTCATGTTGCAACTAATTCCTTCTCTTCTCATCTAGGTCTATATAACTCCTTGCCATTTGTTAGTATTTCTCAGTATCTCCCACTCATTCCTCCTGCTTAAGTAACTACTTGGTCTGCTATCTTCTTCAAAGGCATAAACTTCGCAGCATACGTATGTTCGGTATAACTGTATGGAGCAACTAATATGTAATTATTAGATCTGATTTACATTTGTTTTGCTGAACTTGATTGGCTTCTGAGTTTCTAAATCTTTTGTTGCTGCAACAGATGTTTGGTACCCAAACATATGTTTGAGGGAGAATGTTAAGGGTATAACACGTAATAGGTAGTTGTGGTTATTTTAGAATAGTATAAAAGCCTTTCTCTATGTAATATTGACTCAAGGAAATAAACAAACATCTCTTTTTCAGATTTTTCACGTTTTCTCTTCTCTCATCTCTGTTTCAATTCCTCTGCTTTCAATTTTCATATTGTTCAGGTCTCACTCGAATATGAAAAATTGGATTAGGATGAATGAGAGGTTACAGCCCCTGAAAACGAGTTGTCCCCTTGAGAAGATGTCGCTAAGAAGCTCGCATCTAAATGTTTTTCTTCGAATGCCAATAGCTCAAATTAAATTCAATTATTAGATAAAAATGAAAATAAATTAGAATGAAATTTCCAAAACCCAAACTAACATTTGTGCATATCCCATGACTTGGTCGGCTTTTCAAGCTTCAGGCGAGTAAAATTGCCAGCAAAACCAACCATCGTCAAATCTAGGATCCCAAGCCCTTCAATCCAAATGATTATCATATTTCAATTCATAGAATAAGGTGATGAAATTCTCTATTCTTTAAAAAAATAGATTCAAACCCTTTTTACTCTAGAAAGAAATTGAAACACTACGTCCTAAACAAACACAAACACAAGCACAAACAATATGACACAATGACATTGTCACATTTCACATGTTTAATGGAAACCAAAATTGAGGTGGTCCACTCGTTACCACTGACGATATGTGGTTACCGTGATTATGGGACTATGTGCATCAAGTTGTGTCACAAAAGAGTTTGGCTTCGCATGAGAAATTCTTGTTCATATTCAGTTTTTCACCAACCTTCTGAATGCTTCCAACTTGTTGTTGGCCTGATCTCTAATTACCAGAAGAGCACACCAAAGAGGCAAATATGAGGAAAACAAGTGACAGGGACATCAGTGTACTGCAAAGTTTGAGCTAATTTACCTTTCAGATGGTAACGTTGTTTGTGTCGAATTCGAGTCGTGTTAAATTACCTCCTAGTCGTGCCATGGAAATATGGAGAAAAACACATTGACAGTGCTAGCCGAAAGGAATCTACAGAGATAATAGTGGATATATTATTGTGACGTTTATCAATTGCTGGTTGGCTGAAGGGCGAAGAAGTAGAGATATGGCAACTTGTCTTTACGGCCTTGCCATTTCTATATGTCCAAAACCAAAAACTCCAACTCTCACTGTAAACCTCCATTCCAATCCCTCTTCTTCTTCATTCACACGTTTCTCTCTTCCTCTCAGAAAGCCCTGCATCATTATTCGCTCACAAACCTCCTCCACTTCTGCCATGGAGTCCAATCCAAGCACTGAAGTCTACAAAGACTTCTCCCCCTTCCTCATAATCTACAAAGACGGCCGCATCGAACGGCTCGCCAACACTGACGTTGTTCCAACATCGTTTGATCCCCAAACCGGTGTCCAAACCAAAGACGCTGTTATCTCAGACGAAACAGGGCTCACAGTTAGGCTCTACATCCCCAAAGCCAAAGTTACTGAAAACCCAACAAAGCTTCCTCTCCTTGTTTACTACCATGGAGGTGGGTTTTGTATGGGGTCACCATTCTGTGCCTATTACAATAGCTATGTCACTTCCTTGGTTGCCAAGACAAATGTGGTTGCTGTCTCTGTGGCTTATAGAAAGGCTCCAGAGAACCCTCTCCCAATTGGGTTTGAAGATTCATGGACCGCGCTCAAATGGGTCGGGTCCCATTTTGAGGGAAAAGGACCAGATGAGTGGCTGAATAACTATGCTGATTTTGGGAAAGTGTTCTTGGGTGGTGATAGTGCTGGTGCTAATATAGCACATCACATGGGTTTGAGAATTGGGTATGAGGGTTTGGTTGGTGTGAAGCTCAATGGGGTTGTTTTAGTGCATCCCTATTTTTGGGGGTCAGAACCACTTGGGGATGAACCCACTGAGGCTGAGAATAGAGCAATGGCTGAAGGTATATGGAGGTTTGCATTTCCGACCACCAGTGGGGCGGATGATCCGTTTATAAACCCGGGTAAGGATCCGAAATTGGGGAAGCTGGCGGCGGAGAGAGTGCTGGTTTTTGTTGCTGAGAAGGATGGGTTGATGCATAGGGGGTGGCATTACAGTGAGTTGTTGAAGAAGAGTGAGTGGAGTGGGAGTGTGGAGGTTGTAGAGTCTAAGGGGGAGGATCATGTCTTTCACTTGAACAATCCAACTGGAGATAATGCTGTGGCTCTGATGAAGGAGATTGTTTCCTTCATCAATGCCTGAAATTGGGTTCTTTGTTTCTCCATTGATGAGGTAATTTCTAGTCAGTTTGTAATAACTTGTGCTGAAAGCAAACATTGATCTGAATTGCTGTTTGTAATAACTTGTCTAGCTACTGTCATAAGTCATTGCATTCAGAATTTAAAATCAATTCTTGCAAATTATTATTCTTATACACTCGGACAGCATTTTTACATTATATAGTAGCGTAAAATACAGCAATTCAAGTAGACACACAAGGCACTAGAACAGAAATACAACAGTGCAATTCAAGTATACATCAGATCTTATTCTTTCTTTTTTTAAATAAGAAAATATTAAACATTTTTCTACTCGGCATATTAATTATTTTGGCAAGAAATTTTACATGGTATAATTTATTAATATTGTGACAGAACTTTTTGTATATTCCTAAATCCTAACACACCTACATGGAGATGAGTCATAGAATGCAGTAACTTGCAGCAGTAGTGGCAATAAGACGAGTGCATTTCTTGCTGTTCCTGCGGTTTCAGAAATAGAAAGAGGCTTCTTGTTGTGATTTTAGCTCATAGACAACTATCATATTCACATGCCTCACATCTTGAAATTTAGAGGCTTTTTGTTGTGATTTTAGGCTTTTAGCTCATAGACAACTATCATATTCACATGGCTCATAGCTTGAAATTTACCGTTTCTCCCCCATCTTTCGACTTTATTACCCACGCGAATACTGCATGTACATAGTTATATTGTGAATCCCATTATATATATGAGGATCATTTTCACTCATCGACAAACCTCATTGATTAAGATGACGATCTTCTTCATCTTCTTTATATGTTCTCTCATTCCATCATCATCCTTTGCTGCCGTGCAAGACTTTTGTGTTGCAGACTACACAGCTCCTTTTGGACCTGCAGGGATACTCCTGTAAAAACTAAAAAGCGCTAAACTGTTACAGTGAATGATTTTGTATACTCGGAGTTAGGAGTTGCCGGTAACACCTCAAACCTTTTCAGAGTTGGAGATACCCTTGCATTTGCTGATCAAGTTCCGGGGCTGAATGGCCTCGGTATTTTAATGACTCGCGTAGTCTTAGCGCCCGGTGGTGTTGTCCCTTTACATATACACCGCGGAGCTACAGTAGTGTTCCTTTTACAACAAAGAACACTAGTTGCTGGGTTCATTTCCTCGGATCAGAACTGTTTTTTGTTTTTTTGCTTTGAAAGTGCACAACACAGTTTATATAACAACTAATAAAAGTGGTGCTCAAGGGTTATTGCACTTCAAGTTACTATTGGAGCTACTCCGATCCAGCCGTTGGATTTGCTAGCTACAGTAGTCAAAGTCCAGGTCTGCAGATTCTGGACTATGCACCATTTCAACGTAACTTTCCAACTCAATTGGTAGCTCGCACTACTTTGCTCGACATTCCTGATATAAGGAAGCTTAAGTTTAACTTTGGTGGTATTAATTAATACATATCTATACGAGATTAGTATCGAATAATGTCATGACTAAAGATTGATGAATAATGTCAGGACTAAGATTGATCAATGTCTCTTTCCTTAATTTCGTTATCCTTGTCCCTTTAATTCCCTTATTGTGATGGAGAAGGTTGAACTCTCAATGTACAAGTTTGAAGTTCAATGGCCCTATAAATTTGATTGGGTGGAAACTCATGTATTTAGCATGTGTTGTTGTAATGTTTCCAAAATGAAGCAATGCTTTTACCTAAAGTGGCCATTGTCATGCATGTTCAAGCTCAAATCTCCCTAGTTAGAAATAGAATTTCAAATTCCACCTTGGAAGCCCAGTACCGTTTGGTCTAGTGACATAAGTCTATTTTTGTAAGTGTGAGGTCGTGTTATCTTTTCATACAATCTTCCGCTGGTTTAAACTAACAAAGGAGTTGCAAATTTGCCCGGGACCCCAATTCACTGTTACAATTTACAGCCTAATAAGTATATTAGGTAAGCTCAATTAACCCATGACCACCCTATAGTTGTAAATGTTAGGTAAAATATAACTTACAGTAGGCAAAGCCTAACTGATGGTCCACTGATTTTCATTGCCAGCAACTTGCTGAAGTAAAAAAAAAAAGTCTCATGTTGTGTATTAACTAAGTAAAAACAATCAAATTAATTTGCATATGCATATATATTTGCATATCAGCTATCATGAGTATCATCACAGCTTGAAAGTTACCCTTTTCCCCATCTAGCTTGCACTTTTAACTTCATTACCATTGTGAATCCCCCATTATATATATGAGCCTCAATTTCTTAATCTATCAAATTCAAAACACATCTAAAACTAGCTACACTTTTTTAAGATGGAGATTATCTATGTCTTCTGCATGTTTTCTCTCCTTGTCTCCTTCTCTTATGCTGCTGTGCAAGACTTTTGTGTTGCTGACTACACAGCTCCTTCTGGACCTGCAGGCTACTCTTGCAAAAAGGATGAAATGGTTACAGCGGATGATTTCGTATACTCCGGCCTAAATACTACCGGTAACACCGTAAACATATTCAAAGCTGCAAACACCCCTGCGTCCGCTGACCAGTTTCCTGGTGTGAATGGCCTTGGCATTTCAATGGCTCGTGTCGACGTGGCTGCCGGTGGGGTTATCCCTTTGCATATACACCCCGGAGCGAATGAAGTCCTATTTGTTGCGGAAGGAACATTAGATGCCGGGTTCATATCCTCAGATCGGAACACGGTATATGTCAAAACTATTAAGAAAGGTGATATTATAGTTTTCCCTCGAGGGTTATTGCACTTCCAAGTGAATGTTGGAAATGGTACCCCAGTTGTTGCATTTGCTAGCTACAGCAGTGCAAGGCCAGGTCTACAGATTGTGGACTTTGCACTATTTAAAAGCAACCTTTCTACTGAATTGATAAAGCGCTCTACTTTTCTTGACTTTTTGCAGATAAAGAAACTGAAGATTGTCTTTGGTGGTACTAATTAATTAAGGCATATATCTCTTCACGAGATTAGTATCTATTATCGAATAAAGGTCACTAATAAGGATTGATCGTTTCTAGTGCCTTTCGTCATCCATGTCCCTTGACTTTCGTTTCCTTCTTGTCATCTTTATGTTAAACACTTGGTCGATCCCCTAAGTTTTAACTGTTTTTGTTATGGTCTGTGTTCCTATATAATATATGTCATTGACTCATTGTAAATTGATGAAGTTGATGAATGATGATGATAACAAGACTTAATTTATAGTAACTCTTTTGTATTGCATTTATTCAAAATGAGATGCAACTACGTTCAATACAACTCAAGCAGCAACAGAATAGAAAGACTGAAAGACATGTCAATAATCCCATGTGATATAATTAATTAGTGTACCTCCAAGAAAACCCTTAAGTTTCTTAATCTGAGCAGGGTCGATGAATGTAGTACTAGTCTTTGCTATCAGTTCTGTAGGGTTTGTACTGAAGGCAGCAAATGCAATGTCTCGTGTAGACTTGGCTGCCGGTGGGGACGTGGGGTTGTCCCTTTGCATATACACGCTGTGGCAAACAGAAGTCCTCAGGAGCATAAGAAGATTAGAGAATCAGACAGAAAAAAATGAAGGAGACGGCGAAAATGGTCATGGTTTAGTGTAATAGCAAGTTTGTGGTGGTATATATTTTTGTAGGTATATATTAACTTACCTGGTACAGTACGTTAGTAATCATTACTGTTCGTGTACATTTGTATCACTATAAAGTATATATAAACAATTCCTCAAGGAAGACAGTAAAATCATCGAGAACTTATTCTAATTCTTCTCTAGAATTGTACGATATATTATTCCTCAAAGAGTATTTAATGTTGATCTTTGAGTTTCCACACCTTAGAGTTATAGAGCTTTTATTTATTATTTTTATTTTCAAGTCTTAATTAGTACTCTTTTCGTTTTTTTTTTCTTGCCTTATAAAAAGACGAAAGTACTTCGGTGCACCAAGGTTCAAGTGAACCAATAGTCACTGACCAATACAATCATTCATTTAATGCAATCAATTGCATGACACTAACACCGTTAGATAATTGGGACAACAAAAAAGTCCAATCAACATGGTAAAAATAGGTCAGACTACAGTAAATATTACATGGGCAATTAATTCCAATATCAATGGGAGAGAATCTCGATGCTCGACTTTTTTTTTTTTGATACACAATTAAGTCTTTTTAGTGAGACTTTTTTTTTTTAATTTATTTAAGAGGTCATATTTTTAGTGAGACTTTTTATTTCCTTTTTATTTTCCGGAAACGCAAAGAGGGATTATTATTATTTTTTTGTTATTATGTTTAAAATGTAATAACTATAAAGTTTACCTATT
>NC_020493.1:21876161-21879451 GCF_000184155.1 Fragaria vesca subsp. vesca | reverse complement strand
CCTATTTACCCATTTGACTAATGTGGATCTCTTAGTGCTCATATAAGGGGTAGACGTGTAAAATCTGCTATCAAGATTATGATTAAGTATGATACATCTATTTATTATTTTTCATAAGGATTGTTTTAATTATAAATAATTTATTTTAATTAATATATAAATAATTTTATATATCCCACCATACTACATATCATCAGTTCGCGAACATATACCATAATGTTTCATGTTTTAGTTAACATTGGTCAAACCATCAAGAATTAAAATGAAGTAGGAATGTTTAGAACAATGGCCATATATCAATCTTGTGACATGTGTCATGTAAGTTTGAACCAGCAGTAAGCTCCTAAATATTATTGATTCGTTTTAACTAGATTCTTTCTTTTAGTGTTCCTTTTATTTCGTCAATGAACTTCAACATAAGTAAGTAAACGAATTACATTTTTAAAGGGAATAAAAACTACACTAGTCAAATAAAGTATCTCTTATAACTTTGGTTATTATTTTCACTTTGTGGGTTTGAGCCAACTCAAATGATATGTAATGTATTTATACATGGGCTTGGTAAGACAAATAATTAGCTTGAGAATAAAAAGAAATTAAAGCACCTCTTAGCCAATGAGATTAAGGTTAAGAGGTTTGGGCACCTTCACAAAACTTTGGCTTCATTAGCTCTTCTTTGTTTGACTCTGGCTTCGGCTTCGACTTTGACCATTCTTGGATCTGGATTCTGGGCACACAAATTATATTGGAAAACTTCTTCATGTGCTGCGCATAGATGTTCATCATAATCTTCGAACTCGCCAACACAAGAGAGATTGCGAACGACTTGATGCCGTTTGAGCGATTTAATCATTTGTTTTCAAATGTGAGAGCAAAAGTACAAGTGGAATCATCTTGTTGCTCTCATGTGAGATCAACTTATCAATGTTCAAGAGTTCTTAAACCATTTATTTTCAAATGTGAAAACAAAAGTAAAACTGGAGTTATCTTGTAGCTCTCATGCGAGATTAACTTATTAATGTCCAATACTTCTTGTAATGATAATTCATTATACTTTATAAGTAATATATAACAATATTTAAGTCTAAACAAAGAAATAATTTCACATAAACAATAGATTCCCAATTAAAATGAGTTTCTTTTTGTAACAAGTTTTTTTTTTTTTGATAATTAAAATAAAGAAAAAGAGGTTTGACCAAAAAAAAACCTCATTGTTACTACTAGGAGTTTAGGAGTTGTAGTGGCAAGTTAGCAACGAGGTACGTAGCAGTAGAAATGCCCACTCAACATAAAGAATGATTATTTTATTAAATAAAAAGAAAGATAAGTAAGGGAACTCATTCATTATTGACCAAAAAAAAAAACACTCATTCTTGCTTATCTTCTTCCTCGAAAAAAGAGACTTCATCTTCTTCCTTGCGCTCAGCAGCAGCAGAGCTTTTTCTTCTGTAAAAAAAGCTCGCTCCGGCATTTTTCCTTGCACTTTTATTAAAAATATTGATTTTGAGAGAATTGCTATCAGATCTTTAGGGTAGAAATTACCAGATCCGAAAACTTTAAACCCATAATTTCTTTGTTCGATTAGCACGACATCTGATTCGAGTCGAAAAGTTTCTGGATGGGCGATGGAGGGAATGAACAGTGGATAGGAGACGAGAGAGTAACGGTCTGGTTCGATCAAAGTCTTCCCAAAAGCTAATGGTAACTTTGGCTTTTACTGTACATCGATACCAACAACCAGCTAACGTCAGTTTGAGATCTGTTAAGGCACATGACTTTTTAACTACTGGTTCAAGTGCACTGAATCCGCTCCGATAAAAAGAAGCTTTGTTTTCATTTGTAATCAGTTTTTGGATTTTGAGTCTTGAGTTTTTTATTAGAAAATATATACAATTTGGTGAAAAAATTTCTCCCAATTGTTTCTAAACTCTTATCTCTTAAGTGGATTTATAAAGTGGCAAGTTTTGCTCTTATTTTCTTGGTGGATTCTTTGGAGTGGTGAGCGTATCTATCCCTGAGACGTGCTCCCTGTACCAGTCTCTATTTTAGTCTTTCACGGTTTCACCGCAGTGATTTTCCCGGTATCACATATGACAATGACAATGAGTATTAGAAAACACCCAAAAACCAAGCCACCAAAGAAGAAAACCCTAGCAACCCCAACAAACCCACGAACTCCCTCTCGTCAGACGGCAGCCTCACATGGCTGGCCTCAGGGTCTAGTGCTGCCGGACGGGAATTCCATATGCCTTTTTAGTCTCTTGTATGTGGTTCGGCTCGAGAATAGACGAAGATATTTGAGATCTGTTAGTTTGTGTAGGTTTCTGGTATGCTCGTTCTTGCTGTTTCAGAGTTGCGGTGGCAGGGGTCTTCATAGGCTTTCATCGTCTTGTCGGTGGCATGGTTGCTTTGGGTCAAGGATGGTGTGTGCATGGTTGACCCTTGGTATAGTGTGGCTGAGAAGATCTACACGTTTTGTGGAGGCTTGGCGTGGCCGTGGGTTTGCTTGTAGCAGGTGGCGATGGAGGCAGTTGGTGGTGGAAGAGGCGGATCAGATCACGGATCATCTTTTGTTGGGCTTGGGCTGGGCCCATTCTTTGAGGCTGTTTGGGCTTCCAGAGGGGTTAGAGCTCGCCATTTGGGCCTTAACCCTTTCTAGCCCTTCGGGGATTCTAGGGGTTTTCCACTCATTTCAAAGTTTCGATAAGGGTTGGCAAGCCCTAACATTAAGGGCAAGAAGTTTATTTTCCTTGTTCCTTACCTAGACATCTGATGGAAGACTATTTTTGTTTTAATTTCGGTTCTACGTTGTTGTACACCAATTGAGGTTCGCAAGCGACAAGTATTACCGTTACATGGAATTTAGATAGGAATAGTTGGAAATTAGGTGTGACAGGCTCAACTGAACCCATTTGTAATGAGAGCTACATGTCTCTTTGTTAGTGCTTCTTGCCAATTAGACTATTGGTCGTAAGTAGGCAAATTGGTATAAACGCCTTCTGGCCCTGGACAAGTGAATGAAATTGTCTATTTTCTCAATGACAATGAGTATTAGAGTACACTACCAGGACAAGCACTTTAGCCGACGAAAATTTTTCGTCGGCCTGTCAGCTTAATTCGTCGGCTAAGATCTTAGCCGACGACCTTTCGTCGGCTAAGATTTCGTCGGGAAAAGCTCGTCTGTGGTGACTTTAGCCGACGACACACGTATAAGTCGTCGGCTAAAGTCAAGACTTTAGCCGACGAAATAATGTCGTCGGCTATAGTCCAGACTTTTAGCCGACGACATT
>NC_020493.1:21861888-21867497 GCF_000184155.1 Fragaria vesca subsp. vesca | reverse complement strand
TTTTTTCGTTCGGCTAAAGTCTTTCTTCTGGTAGTGGTAATAGCAATGTGTATTATGGCCAGGCATGGTGACTGAGTTTTCAGGATCAGCCTCATTCCTAGTTAAGAAATTTGAGTAGTTGATCTAGCTACAGAGGGGGTTGCTCGATTGATCATACTTCTCAGAAAAACCCGATTACTAATTGATCACCAAAGCATAGCAGGTCAGAAAGTACCTAATCACAAATGACTCTTAGAAACTATCAGGAGACCATGAAATCAAAAACATATGCATACACAGTCTATCCCTGGCTTCAGACCAGGGAACAAAAAAAAAAGAAAAAAAAAAAAGGGTCTATCCCTCTGGCTGGTTAGTGCACCACATCTACTTTCATTGCATTGAAAATTTAGAATCATTATTCTTAAACATTTAGACAGCAGTTTTACTTTGCAAAGTAACATAAAACACAGCAATTAGAGTAGTAGTTCAAGGCACAAGAACAGACATTACAACAATGGAAATTCAGACAAGCTTAGATTACACGATATATATTTATATATGCACATCAGGTATGAATATGCATCAGGTCCACAATTCGAAGATAATTTATCCATAGACACCTAAAAACTGTAAAAAGTGCTGTGGATCCTCTAAAAAATGAAAAGTCGGAATCCATAGGAAGTTTAAAAAAAAAAAAAACAGGTTCACTTGTAGTAGCTCTTTCATGAAAAGATTAAAAGAAACAGAGATAGAGAGGCACAGATCAGCACACCTGAAGTAGAAGGAGGCTAAAAGCCTGAAACCATTCTTCATGAACATATCAAAAGCACCTAATCAGAGTAAAACTTGTACTGATCTTTACACAGTCCCAGTAGAGATCATGTAATAAATCAGTAATGCACACATATTTCAACTTATTAATTAGAAGAGAGCAGTCAGAATTGTTGTGCTTAGAGCCTTGGATTCACAGCAAGAGCATAATAAATAAACACAAAAGAAATAACACGTACATGTTTTCAAAATGAGCTATATCACATATGACTAGGTTCTAGCAGAATGTGTTCCTAAAACGTGTACTTACTTATCCTGGTGTACTTGGGAATCATTATTGTTAATGTACATCTCTGTTCACTATGAACGATTCCTCATGGAGTTGACAAAATCATCAAGAACCCTGTAATATTTTTCTACTACCAGTGAATTCCTCTAAACTCACCACTGCAATAAAATCACTATCTTTTGTTTTGTTTTATGGATACAATGGGGGCCGAAAAACCAAACAGAAGAACCAGGACAGATGTTTCAAAATTTCTAGACCAGTAGTGCCAAAAATGTTATCCAAAATAGCATCAACGATGAAGGAAGGTACTGACAGCAGTCTGAATATATAAAATCACTATCTAATTTTTTCTCGTTTATTTTCTATTTTCATCTGCTCCCTACTCACTCAAAAGAAAACAAATGCAGTTGTTTGGTGCAGTTGCTGCTTTACTAGCTATCAAACTTGTAATTTCGACCCTCATGTGTGTCGCGGCCTCTATCTCGACTGTCTCTCTAGAATTTCTCATCAATCATCACATACTGCATAACTGCAATAATGGCTCATGTGGAGGGGTTTAGCCACCCTCTTCAATTATTAAGCAAGAATTGAGGTATAGAGTTTCCGGGTGCCTAATTTGAGGTAATGTGATGGATATCTATTTTCTCCAGCTCTATGGAAACACTTTCCTCTTTCTTTTGTACCTTGAGCTTAGGAAGCAATTATATTAAGAAGCTAGATTGATTTCACATTTCACAATTTCAGCATAGAATTCCCTTGCACTAGGCTCTTAAGTAACATAATAAGGTAGTACAAGCACGCATACAATACCAGAACAGATAAAGAAGAGACCAAGAAGCTAATCAGAATCGAAACAATAAACGACAAAACGTACTAATTCATGAAAGATACGATCTTCTTGAGCATGGCCACAGCATTGTCACAAGTAGGATTGAACAAATGGAACACATGCTGCTCCTCCTTTGCTTCCATAACCTCCACAACTCCATTCCATCCACTCTTCTTCAACAACTCACTGTAATACCACCCCCTATCTTTCAACGAATCCTTCTCCGCAACACAGACCAATACTTTCTCACAACCCATCTCCCCCAACTTCGGATCCTTACCCGGATTGTACAACGGATCATCGGATCCACTAGTCAAAGGGTAACAAAACCTCCACAAAGTAGCCAACAAATTTCTATGACTCTCACCCAAAGCTAGCTCTCCCCCTATTGGTTCTTCACCCCAAAAGTAGGGATGCACCAGAACAATTCCATTCAGCTTAAAACCCACCGGCTTCTCAGACCCAACTCTCAAACCCATGTGGTGAGCTATGTTAGCCCCAGCACTATCACCAGAAAAGAAAACCCGGTTCAAATCTGCATGCCGGTTCAGCCACTCTTCCGGGCCCATTCCGGCGAAATGGGACTCCACCCATTTTAGAGCCGCCCATGAGTCTTCATATGCCGCCGGCAAAGGGTGCTCCGGCGCCAACCTATAGTCAACAGAAACAGCTACAACATTGGCTTCTGAAACCAAAGAGTTGAGGTAGTTGTGGTAAGCGGGAGAGAAAGCACTCTCAATGCAGAAGCCACCGCCGTGAAAGTAGACGAGAACAGGGAGCTTCTGGCTTGACTCAGATGAGGCGGATGATTTGGGAATGTAAAGCCTTGCAGAGATGGGTGGTGAGGTTGAGATGACGACGTCTTTGGATTGGACACCGGTTTGGGGATGGATCGATGCAGGAACTCTGGCTGTGCCTAGGAGCCGCTCGACTCGACCGTCTTTGTATACTTTGAGGAGGGGAGAAAAATCTTGGGCTAGTTCGTCGCTCATGGTTGGAAATTTTGGAAGAGATGGGAAACAGAGCACAACTGATCAATGCGTGAGGAGGGAGGAGAAAGGACAAAGGAGGGGGGTTGTTCCGTCTTTAAATATAGGTTCGTTTTTAGGTGGTGGATGTTCTTGGACGCTGTTAGACTTGGATTGCATTAACATTTTCATTGATGGATACATTTATGGATTTTAGGTAAGTCATTGAAGACTTCCCCTTGATCTTTTACATCATGCATGACGCTCTTTCTCGAAGTGTTTCATTGGATAATAGACACATACTGACCTGTAACATTTCTCAATTAGGGAAGAACATAGTCGTAAGAATTGTTGAAGATGGAACCCAGATTGCTAGGTGTGTGCCTGTGTGGTCATGTGGATCGTGGATCGTCATCTTTTCTGGAAGGAAGTACGTTATTCCCCGTTTCCGTGCTTGAAATCACTGTGCTCATTTTATTAGGGAGTTGCGGTCAAAAGCAGACGTTACCAGAATTTGACCAAAAAGAAAAGTGATATAAATCTGGTAAGTAATTAGAAAATAAATAAAACAATCCCCCACAATTGACATGTTCTATACACCGATGGGCCTCCAAACCTTCTTAGATTACGCACAATTATTGAAGATACAAGGAAGCTTGTTGAGAGCTTTCTGTTAATCATTTTCACTTATATTCGGTGATAATTGAATTTTTAGCCGATGCGATTCAAGATATTGGATGTCTAATTGTAGATATTTATAATTCAACTTTGATTGCTGGTTAGTGGAATAAACTACCCATGTTGCACTCATCTACTCATTGCTTTTAACTTTGATTTTCAGAAATTTAAGTTGTTTTAGAAATTTCCAATTTGTTTAGTTTTTTTTTTTTTTTTTGTGATTTTGTAATCAAAAAAAATAGGGTATTGCTATTAACACACCTTTTTTTTTTACTATTAACACACCCCATCTATTTTTCTAGGGTCCGGTTCAAGAGACATCAATTTTGACACTATTTATATATTAGCCATTAAATTTAAAACAATGAACAGTTTAAATCAATTCTAAATATGATGTCAACAAATAACCTAATTGAGATGACAAGTGACGTGGCATTACCTAATTTCATAAAAAATCAAATTAAAAGAAAAAAAGGAAAATCAGAATTTAAATTTGGAAACCAAAATCCATATTGTACGATAAAAAAAAAATCCACAGAAGAAAAAAAGAAGAACACAGACGAAAGAAAGAAGAAAAAAAAAATTGATTTTGAAGTTTAGGGAAACATCTTAGATGATCCAGACAAAATTGATTATATACGTTAGCCATAGAGAGGTGTATTTATCTACCACTGCATGATGCAAAGCTGTATGATTCTTTTGTGCATAAACGATATGCTTTGAAATTGATTGTTTAATTGTCTTTACTATAGTTATTGCTCTATGAAGACCTGATATATTAGAGTTGCAGCTTTATAATTGAATGAGTACAGAAACAAAAGCTTCTTTCTAAGTGAAGATTAATTTAACGAAATATGAAGATCTTATATATTAGAGAGCAACTTTATGATTTGAATTGAGATTCTTTTCTTCTTTCTTTCGTTTGTGTTCTTCATTTTTAGTCTTTTGTGGATCTTTTTTCTTATTTCTTTTAATTGTACCAACTTGATTGGGATTTTGTTTCCAGATTTTAAAGTATGAATTTTATTTTTTAATTCTTTTTTTTTTTTAAGGGTTTTGGAACCCAGCCAAGCTGGGAGGCTCAGCCCTACGCCCGGTTCCAGTTATTTTATTGAAAAAAAGAAACAAAAGAGTACATAAAGGGAGAGGGGGACATAGACCAAAACCCCTCCCGAAAAAAGAAGAACAACACAAAAACCTGTGATCTACTAAGGACAAAGAACAACGAAGAACAAATTCGTTGCTGCTGCTACCTAAAGAATTACAAATCAAAAAACCAATATAAGATCATAAACTAAAACGATAGTTGGGAAAGCCTGCTAAATCACGTGAATAAGCTGTAATTGCACAATGTGGACATGAATCCCACCAATGAACTCCCGCATTATCAGCACCAAAATTTGCTAAGCAGTCGGCAACGCTGTTTCCGTCCCGATAAATATGAGATACTTTAACAATCATAGTAGTAAGAATAATTCAACAATTAAACCATTCAGTAGTGAAACGCCAAGGAACATCTACTTGAAATGAAGAAAGAAAATGAATCACTAAAGTAGAATCACTTTCAATCCAAAGAGAATGCCAACCTCTCTGCGAAGCCATTTGAATGGCGTGAATGACCGCCTGCAGCTCAGCTTCTAATGCAGTAGCAATGCCAAGATTTCCTGAAAAACAACCTAAAACCTGACCTAAATGATCTCGAAAAATGCCACCAAAACCTGACCCAAATGATCTCGAAAAATGTCACCAAAACCTGCCAGACCAGGAGAGCCACGAGCCGCACCATCAGTGTTAAGCTTGACTTGATAAATAGAGGGAACATGCCACATAACTTCAACAATTTTAGGAGCTTTAGATGGCCTACCCTTAATACCAATGCGATGTAAAATGCAAAGCTCACCTACAGTATTCTTCATTGTGCCCTTACTCAAAAAATTAATCTCATGAAGTTGCATCTTAATAGAATGGAGTAAGCACTACCAGAAGAAAGACTTTAGCCGACGAAAAAAAAAAACAGGCCGACGAAACAATTTTTCGTCAGCTAAAGTACACTTTAGCCGACGAAATTTTCCTTCGTCGGCTAAATTATATTTTC
>NC_020493.1:21851842-21852556 GCF_000184155.1 Fragaria vesca subsp. vesca | reverse complement strand
CGTATGCCTGAGATACACCGGGCGCCCACTCCAGCTCCTACTTCTTCGGATAGTGGGTCATCTGGGGTACAGATGCCGCCGCCTCACCTATTCCTTCCGCAGATGATACCGGCCATACCTGTAGTCGATGACTCAGGGACGCCGATTTATCCACTGCCCCCGCCAGTGGCTCCATCAGCGGCGTACCGGTTCGTGCCTTTTGATACGCCTCTTATTTCTGCGAGGGTATCATCATCGGCGACAGAGACGGAATCCGTCGTGTCCGCCGCGAGCGCCTCAGGTAATCAGTGATGCATGATTATTTTTAAAGGGTCTCCGATTTAAATAATCAATTTGGTTTATCATGTGATAGGCACCGTCGGAGCGAAGCCGACAAAGAAGAAGAGAGGCCCCGTCACAGGGAAGGCTCTCGAGAAGATCGTGGGTACCGTGGGGAGGATCGTCATCAATACTGACGGGGATGGCCACATAGTATCGGGCGGGAAGTCGAGGACGTACTCCGGCCGCGTGGGAGCGCTCATTAGGGATAGAGTCCCTATGTTGTGGTCAGACTGGGGCGAGGTCCCGCAGGAGGTTAAGGACATGGTCCACAACGCGATGTCGGTGAGTTTACAAAATAATATTATGTATTACATTGTTGATTTCTCGAAAAACTAAACTAATAAACGGTTAAATACAGGTGTGGTTTGAGGTTCCCGAGCACCTTAAGGACAG
>NC_020493.1:21810965-21851457 GCF_000184155.1 Fragaria vesca subsp. vesca | reverse complement strand
AAAAGCTTTAATTCGTCGGCTAAAGTTTTTTTATTTTTTTTAAAATAACTTTTAGCCGACGAAATATGCTCTAATTCGTCGGCTAAATACCTATAAAGCCGACGAAATATACTATATTTCGTCGGCCATAGATCTTTTTTATTTTTTTATTTACAAACTTTAGCCGACGAATATTTTAAAATATTCGTCGGCTAAAGTTTGGCAGATAACCGACGACAAAAATGTCGTCGGCTAAAGTCCGGACTTTAGCCGACGAAATAGTGTCGTCGGCTAAAGTCTGGACTATAGCCGACGAAATAATGTCGTCGGCTAAAGTCTGGACTATAGCCGACGACTTATACTTGTGTCGTCGGCTAAAGTCACCACAGACGAGCTTTTCCCGACGAAATCTTAGCCGACGAAAGGTCGTCGGCTAAGATCTTAGCCGACGAATTAAGCTGACAGGCCGACGAAAAATTTTCGTCGGCTAAAGTGCTTGTCCTGGTAGTGAAGGAACCTGGCAATATGATTAACTCTTGAAAGTGAAGAGCATTCCTTGCATGCCAAATAGCATAAAAACCAACTCCAATCATTCCCCACCATAACAAAGTCAACTGAGAGCTATAACCATGACGTACTGGGTAGGTAAAGAAAGAAATAATATCATTGAAGACACCCCGAACCTGAAACAAATCTAGAAGATTCCCCCAGATATTAGTTGCAAAAGAACAATGCAAAAAGAGGTGCCCTGCAGTCTCAACATTATTATGACAGAGGGAGCAAACTGAAGACAAATGGCAGCCACGAAGTTGTCGAATATCATCAGTAAGTAACTTTCCATGCATGTATTTCCACAAAACTACTGAGTTCCTAGCACGAAAACATGAATGCCAAACAAACCGAGCCCAAGGAACTCTAGGAAGATGAGGACGTTTTAAATCATAAGCAAGAGCTACTGTTAGCTTACCATCCTTTGCAGACTTCCAAACCAACCTGTCCACGAAACCATCTTTGAAAGGGAGAGTAATCTTGATGATATCTTCCTAAAAAGGCGCACACAATGACTGTAAGTTAATGGGACAAACCCAACAACCATTATTAATAAAATTCGACAACTTCAATTGTAGAGTATTAGCTACTAAAATTGGAATATTCAAGCGCTCAATGACTGAAGAACCCAACCAATTATGATGCCAGAAGTCAAGGGTTGTATCAGAGCCTATAATCCATTGTGAACCATCCAAAATGTCTTGGAAGAGAGGACGAAAACCAGGTCAAATAGAAGAACGCTTGTAGTAAGTGCATGGCTGTCCAAACTTATTTAAAAAACGTTGTCGAAAGAAGGTAGAAGCCATGGAAGAAGAAGTAAGAATATCCCAAAATTTCTTTAGAAGAAACGCTCTATCAAGAACTGGAAAATTTTTAATTTGATTTGTTATGAAATTAGGTAATGTCACGTCACTTGTCATCTCAATTAGTTATTTGTTGACATCATATTTAGAATTGATCTGGACAGTTCATTGTTTAAAAATCTAATAGCTAATAAATAGTGTCAAATTTGATGTCCCTTGAACCGGACCTATTTTTCTATCCACATATTTTTATTATATTTACAAACTTGCCACTGAAATTTGATTGATGATTGGTTCTCATTATATAATGAGTGTGTTAATAGTAAAAATAAGTGTCTTAATAGAAAAAATAGGTGTCTTAATAACATCACCCAAAAAATATATATTATTGCGATGGGCCTCAATATTTTTTGAGTCCACCCGTTAAGCGTAGAGGTTAGTCTGAGCTCCAATCTTATCCTAAGCCATATGAGAGTATTTTGTTTTTTTTTTAAAGATTTAATCTCGTAGTTAAATCTTGTAGGTATAATATGTCTCATAATGAAGGGACGGACAATACACGAAATTAAACAAGGATAGTTTTTCGATTGGTTATTTGCGATAATTCACAAAATTTTGAATAGGTTGGTCACAACTGCAATCTTGGCTTGCAGTGAAGATTGTACTGTAGCAAGATTTAATGTTCAACCCATCATGAACAAGTAGTACGTCAACAAATTGTTCATAAACTGAGTTTGTATTAGCCAGCAACTACCAGATTTTCGCTCAGCTTTGGTTAGTGGTAAGTCCATAAACTGAGTTCGTATTAGTCAGTCAAATATGAACAATGTGGTTTAACAAAACTTCGAGAAGAAGTTGGAATTACCCGAGCACTGCAAGGTCTATGAGGATATTGACGTTCATTCAGCTGAAAGCTTGCTCGAAAGAACAAAATATGTTTGGTCAAGCAGTTTAACGAGATATCAAAGACTTTCGAACTGAATTGAAAAAATAAGGCATTCAAAAGAGCGTGTGTTAGAATTAATGTTATTCAAGCATGAACGTGTTCTTTCTAGAAAAGAAGATCAAAAACATAGCGTGTGTAGTGTGGCTGTGGGTATTGTGCTTACCATTTAATTTACAGGTGCCGAAGTCATACTTGTTTCAGCTCATTGTGCTTATAATTACCCAAGTAACATAATATCAAGGTACAATAATAAAACATCATAACAAATGAGGGCTGAAGAGAGCGATGAAGCTGATTAAACAGAAATACAGAATCGAAAACTAAACTAATTCATGAAAGAAACAACCTTCTTGAGCATGGTCCTAGCATTGTCACAACTATTATCGATCAAATGGAACACATGATCCTCCTCCTTTGCTTCCATAACCTCCACAACTCCATTCCATCCACTTTTCTTCAACACCTCACTGACCTCACTGTAATACAACCCTCTATCTTTCACCGAATCCTTCTCCGCAACACAGACCAACACTTTCCCACAACCCAGCTCCGCCAACTTTGGATCCTTACCCGGATTAAGAAACGGGTCATCGGTTCCACTAGTTAAAGGGTAACAAAACCTCCACAAATCAGCCAACATCTTTCTAGTATTCTCAGCCAAAGCTAGCTCTCCCCCTATTGGTTCTTCACCCCAAAAGTAGGGATGCACTAGAACAATCCCATTCAGCTTAAAACCCACCAACTTCTCGGTCCCAACTTTCAAACCCATTTGGTGAGCTATGTTAGCCCCTGCACTATCACCTGAAAAGAAAACCCGGTTCAAATCTGCATGCTGGTTCAGCCACTCTTCCGGGCCCGTTCCGGCGAAATGGGTTTCCACCCATTTTACAGCAGCCCATGAATCCTCATAGGCAGCCGGAAGAGGGTGCTCCGGCACCAATCTATACTCCACAGACACAGCAACAACATTGGCCTCGGAGACTAATAAGTTGAGGTGGTTGTGATAAGTGGGAGAGAAGGCACTTCCATTGCAGAAGCCACCGCCGTGAAAGTAAATAAGAAGAGGGAACTTGCCGGTTGACTCGGGTGTGGCGGATTTAGGGAGGTAAAGCCTTGCAGAGATGAGTGGTGTGGTTGAGATGACGACGTCTTTGGATTGAACGCTGGTTTGGGGATCAATAGTTGCAGGAACTGGGGATGTGTCCCAGAGTCGGTCGATTCGACCATCTTTGTATACTCTGATGATGGGATAGAAATCATGGGCTACTTCGTCGCTCATTGTTGGATTTATATATGTGGAAGAGATGATAAACAGAGGACAACTGAAATGAATTGATATGCAAGGATGAGAATCATGAGATAGGAGGAGGGCTTGTTCCCTCTTTATTAAGCAGTCTGTTGGTTTTCCTTGGTGGAATTAATTTTCGGACGTTGGAATGTAATTGCATGAAAGTTTGGAATATACATATCTTTGGGTCATTGAAACTTGAAAGAGACTTCGATCTTTTGTATCATGCATGCATGATGCTCTCGAAATGTTCATTTGGGGAGATAAGTCAATGCATGCATGCCTTGTCATTACTCTTCGAGTTTTCCTCATGCATCTGGCAATAGCTGGCATGGAATAGTCTTTCTTTTTAGAGGGATGAGCAAACAGTTGTACGTGCTCCAACGTTGAATAATTAAGTGGAGGAAAAGGATCATCTCCTTGGCTGTGGATCGCGCGTCAATTTTTCTGGAAGGAAGATATTCTCTGTACTTTTTTCGTATAAATTTGTTCTCAGGGAAAACAGCTGTATGTGTTCGAATGTTGAATAATTAAATGAAGGATAATGATCATCTTCTTGGTTGTGGATCACGCGTCATCTTTTTTGGAAGAAAGATATTTTCTACAACTTTTTCGTATAAATTCATTCTCAGATATAACAGATGGTAAATCTATCTTAAATAATAAATACACGATATTAATAAACGAAAGTTGCAGTAAAATAACAATTAACATTATGATATATACGTACCAAGGATAAATAGAGGTGGGGGGGGGGGGTTGGGGAATGCCTTAACAACTTTTTCGTATAAATTCATTCTCAGGGACAGCAGATGGTTAAGCTGTCCTGAATAATAAATGCACGATATTAATAAACAAAAGTTGCAGTAAAATAACAATGAACACCATGATATTTTTTACTCGCAGAAACCGGTCCTGCAACCAGGGAGAAAAACTGCATGCCCCTAACTCTTGAGGGACAACCATTTTCATTATGTAAAACTCACTTCTTACAAGATTACAGTCTAGAGATACAACAATGACTTGATATTCTGCATGGTCTACTCACTAATCTAGATCTATACTTTCTCTCGTTTCTGAGTACCTCACTCCTTACAAGATTATAGTATAGGGATACAGTAACGACTTGCTATCTTGCCTAGTCTACCTACTAATCAAGATCTATCTCTCTTGTCTCTAGGTGGTTACACATAAACGTATAAAAAGTTTCAACTCAGAATTTAGCTATCACTTTACTCATTCTTTATTAACACTTCTTAAAAGTTTCAACTCAGAAACTCAGTTATCCTAAACTGATTCTTCAGAACCCAGCTACCTCAGCGAGATTCTTCAGAACTCAACTATCCCTTACTGATTCTTCTTGAACACTTCTAGGGTTGCTGCACTACCAACTGATCTCATGGTATGCAAAATGCAATGAGTTTTTTATGCAAAAGGTTTTTGTTCAACTCTAAGGTTTATAGTCACAAAAGGAAGACCAAACCTAGCAAAGAAGATGTAGAAACTACATGGAGCCTTTGCTCAATATATATATATATATATATATATATATATATATATATATATATATTGTGCTCTAAATAAGTCAGACACAAAGGTTAATGAGAGGGCAGACACGAGAGCCAAAGCAAGGAAAGAGTTTTGGACTTTTGTCTTTGCCAAACTTTGAAAGGGAGAGGACATATGCAGCTGTCCTAGTCCAAGAAAAAGACAAAAGAAATTTTTCTAAACAATGTTTGATTTAAAAACAAGAGACAAAAAATTTTGCAAACTTTTTCTTAAACCAAAAGTATAATATACCACATTGGTTTAGCGAATCACTTTTTCTCTGATATCAAACAAAGACAACTGCAAAATTGGTTTGTGTATCACAAAAACAGTTGTAGCCTTAAAGCTCTAAAACATGGGTCACAGATTAAGATAAAGACATCAAAACCTAGATTAATTTGAGCACGAAGGTAAGACATTTATCTTAGTTGTCAACTTGAAATTCAAATGATGAGGATCTCACCCAGACTTATGCAACAAGGGTAAAGAAACATACACTTAAGACAAAAGAAACAGCAGACCGAAAGCTGGAAAACCAGATTTTTAAGTGAAAAACCATGAAATGCACATGCATGATTTTACCTGAGTTTCATGAGATCATGTTGGTTATTCTACTTCTTCGACTTGTTATTCAGCTGTTAAAGACCAATCTCTCAATTGCTTTAGGCTTTAAAGGCTGTGTTTTGTTTTGTATAAGGATTACCAACAACCTTATACCTTCATATATAGACCTTTGGATTTTGGAATATGTATACACCGTAGCCTCATCAATTAGATGTCAGATTTTTTATGAGTCGACCCATTTGAGCTATAGTATGGTCGATCATGTGGTGCTCAAATGATCAATAGTGTTTTGAGAAGAAGGTGAAACCGGAGTACTGCAAGACTATTTTAAGGATGTTGATGTTTGTTTAGCTGAAAACTTGCTCGAAAAAAGAACTTCTATGCTTGGTCACGCAATTAACAAGATATGTAGGACCGTAAGTGTTCAGAAGTGGAAAAGTTACGAGGGATTCAAAAGAAGGAGCATCGAGCATGAAACATCGAATGTGCACTTTCTAGAAAGAAAATCAAAGACATGGTGTACTTAATTTAGTGTCGTTGCGGGTACTATATATCTTGCAGAAATGCAGAATCAAATCCAAGCCTGTGGGACATATTCACAAAAAGAAAACATATCATGTATCTTGCAGAAATAGTGTATTCTATAAAGATGGTGAATGGAGATATTATTGTCTCGCCAGCCAAGAAGAACAAGAAAGGAAGGCCATTGGGTAGCAAGAACAAGGTTGGTGGTGTTGTTGTGGGTCGGGTGATAAAACCCCAACGCAAGAGGGCTATGAAAGCTGGCAGCATATATAGTGGTGGATGAGGCCAGTACTAATGCGGCTGTTTAGGTGGACTCGAAGGTGGAAGCTGCTGCTGTGGCAGACACAACTTTGGTTGATTAGGCTAGTGCTGGAATTGATGAGAATGTGTCTTGTGTGTCGGAGACGGCACATATCAGTAGTTCCTTTTTTTTGTGTCGTTAATAAGTTTGGATAGTCCCGGCCCGTGTGGTTTAACACAACTTCGAGAAGTTGGAATTACCCGAGCACTGCAAGACGATTTTGTAGAAACTGAAGAATCTCATGGTCTCTGAGGATATTGACGTTCATTCAGCTGAAAGGTGCTGAAAAACTACCATGGTCATAATTTGATAATTGATGAACAAGAAAACTATTCTATTCTCAGAAGAGGAAGAAAAGCACAGAAAAGAGAAAGCAATATTTGATATTTCTGGTTATTGATACAAAATCAAAAATGAAATTGATAAGCTTGAAGAAAAAAGAAACAGATTGGCTTGATATATAAAATAGGAAGGCAACTTGTTCTTCAAGTTGATGACGTCACCAGTGGTGCAGATATGGATTGGACCTGTTATATTACAGATTGGGCCTATATTCTTAACATCCCCCCTCAAACTAGTGTTGGCATCCCCAAGCACTAGGTTGCAGCAGAGAATGTGATTTCATCCGGGAGGTATGAGAGGTAGTGATCGCCACAAAATTGAAGACTCACCAGCTTGCCTACAATTCAGAAGAATTTTGTCTTTAGTAGAAGTAGCTAGCCAAGTACTTGGAATCGGAAAAGCTTCAATCTCCTTGTAAAATTGTGGCAGAGGCTTGACATCCTGTGAATGAGAAGCATTCACATTTGACTGAGTTGCAATGAAAGTAGGCTTCAGTTGAGTGCAAATGGTGGCAGACAAAGCTTTAGGTGAGGCGAGTTTTTTAAAACAGCGACTTTCACCAACTTGATTCTTCTCTGTACTCTTGGTTGTAGTAGAGACAACTGAGCATGCCATTTCAGATTCTCCTAACACATTTTGCAGGATCTGAGTATTTGATGTCATGGGGTTAGTAGCTCTAGAATCAGTGAGCTTTGAGTCCCTTTTCTTGGCTGCTTCACTGATATTGAACTTAGGCTTGAAATCATCATTCCTGTTGTTATTTCCCTATATTTACTCTATACTAAAACGCGTACAGCCTTCGCACTGTTCATACGTACCCCCCGGAACTTACATGTTCGTCCCGTTTTCGTGTTTATTCGCAGTTTTGCCATTACCCCTATGAACTTACATGTTTGTCCTGCTTTCCCGTTTATTCGCAGTTTTGCCATTAGTTCTTATGTATTATTAACCGCTGGACTGGATCGATGCCTACCTCTTCTTTCTTCCTCTCTCTTACCTCTCTGCATACCGCGACTTATGTCCTCGCTCTTCGCGCTTCTTTTCTCTCGATCTTCGCCGCTTCTTACTTTCTCAAGCGATTGATTTAGGGTTTGTCAAAGGCAAGTGGTTTTGGGTTTGTGTTTGTGTTCGTCAAATACTACGGCTGTATTTGTGTTTTGATATTAGCAATATAATCAGTTGGAGTCGTAATTGCTAGAGTTGAATCAAATTTCTGCTTATGGGTTTCTACTTTGTGTTTTTCTGCTAATCTTGAATCGTTTCCTTCTCGGTTTCGGTACGTCTTCAAAACCCATTCGTATTGTTATCTTCGTCTTTCTATTTGAAAAGGAAGTTTGGGTTTTCAGCTTCCTGTTTTTGTTGTTTCTGAGCTTCGAATCGTAGGGTTTGCTGCCGATTGGCTTTGGACGATTTCCATTTTGTTCGTTTCCAGGTGGTTTTGGGTTTCTGTATTTGTGTTTTGGTTTTGATATTCGCCGCTTCTTCTTTCTTCTAATTGAATTGCATTTGTGTTTTGATATTAGCAATATAATCAGTTGGAGTTGCAATTGCTAGAGTTGAATCAAATTTCTGCTCATGGGTTTCTACTTCGTGTACTGCATGATATGTTTGTTGGTTATTGCTGTCTGTTTTCTGGTCCAACCAGATGTGATTAGTGGCATTCAATATTAGTATGAACTAGAACAGAAATTTGATTCATTGCCTGTATGAACAATGAATCAAAATTTGCAATGATTACCATGAATTAATCACATTGCATACTGTTAGAATATCAAAAAAGTAAATTCAAATTTGATTCATTGCCAGTATGAGGTTAAGAAATCTGTAGAGAGAAGTCATAGTTACGGCATCACTCTGGACTGTTATTCTCTCGGCATCATGAGAATCTCTAGCATCAGTCACCAAAGTTATATGCATCTGATTTCTCTGAAAGCACACCTCTATTTGCATACTGAGGTGAAAAGTCTTCCCTACATTATGGATATTGTTATTATTAGATCAAGAAACATTTTTGACACAAGTGAAATGTAGGGATGAATGTTATGTTTCATCAAATAAACCTTACTCATATTTTGGATGTTTCATGAAATAAACCTTACTCATATTTTTGCTGTTAGTTGCTGTATTGCTCATGAATTGTCTGACCAAACCAAAATCTACGATATTGGGAATCATGTTTTCATCTAGCAAAATGTTGCTAGCTGACAGGTCTCAGTGTATAATTCTTAGTCTAGAATCTCGGTGGAGGTAGCGAATTAGAGTTTGGGGTAATTGGTCCGGATTGAATTTGGCTTCCCACCTAATGAGTCACATCTTTGGTTCATCCAAAATATGTGATTGTTTAAGAATTCCCTTTGTACTTTGAAAGCAAAATTTGTTTACAGGAATTCATGAAAAACCTATAGCTGTACTGATTCATTTGTTAATTTTGCCAACATTAATTGCTTGGTCAGGGTATATGGTTTTTCCTGAATTGACTTGAATGTTTGAAGGTTCATATCACTCTGCTTGCAGTTTGTATGTAAGACAGTGCAGAATTATCGGTGTCTATATCAAAGCAAGACCAAAGCTTCTGCCAGTATCTTCCTGCCATTTTCATTAGCATACATGTATGCATATATTCCAACGTTCAGGTTTGTACGTACGTTTTTGCTTAAGCATCATTAGCTTATATGTATTTTAACGTTGTTGACTTTGCATAGATGACATTTGAAATGTTTATTCATCAACTTGAGTGTTATTATTTCAAACCCTGGATATACAATATATCTATTCCCGCCCTCTTCATAGTTTGCTTTCAAACAGCATTTGAAAGTTGAAACAAGTCCACATTATTTAGCTCCTTAGATCAGCATCAGCTCAACATTTTTATTAACTTGAGAATTAAATCAAATGTGCATGTAGATATTGAGATCGGCCTGAATAGCATTCCCTTACCGATAACCAAACACAGCCGTCAGCTTGCCCATAGTTGCCTTCCGGACAGTAAATTTGGTTTGCCGCTGCAGTTTCTCACTTTTTCCATTGGTAGGGTTTTGCAATTTTCTCAGTTTAATTGGCTTCTGCAAGCTTTCATGGTTCATACGTATTATGTTGGTTGAATTAAAAACGTAGATGCACATCACCAAGTCAACCTAGCCACTTTAGTCTTATCTTTGGTGGCATATGGCCGCCGCAATATTTTATAACTTTGAGAAAAATGCCAGAGCTAATCTAATTCATTGTCTTATTTTTTTTTTTGGCAAGATTGTCTGTTTTATTTTTTCGTTTCTTCCCTTTTGAATGCAAATGTGAATCGTAGAATTTAGTATGATAATATGACGACATGTAAAAGAGAAAGCTGTGTTGTTTAAATTTCAGGCGGTTCAGGTACTCAATGGAGTGATAAGGTTCCTAACTCTAGCCAAGCTTCTTAGACTATTTTTGTCTAACACAGGTTTTTCGTGCCAGTATCCCTTCACCTGTGCCTCACTGACTAAAGGTATTGCCGCTCAATTACAATGTTGATGTCTCGGTTTTTATACACTTGGTGTTAGGCTACAAATTGTGTGATAGTTCATTGGATAGTTTGTCTCCTTCTCATTTACTGACTCGGCAGATGGGGTGATTGCAATTTGAGTTTGTTTAGGTCTCTATGTTTGTTTGTGTTGTTTGTGTTTTGTTCATTGCATTGTTCCTGTCATGATTTGGGGTCAGTTTGGTTTTATTGTTTACTGATTGTGGTCATTGGGTTAATTGTAATGATAAAGAGCACTAATAAATAAGGACGGTTCTCCTTCGGAAGTCGGTTTTCTCTGTTGTTGGGTTTTCTGTATATTTAGGTGTTGGTTGTTGCATTGGCTTCTTTATTTATGACAGCCTAGATATGTCCAATTTCGCTTGCTTTTAAATAGCTACTCCAGAGATGTGTTTTTTAGGAACTGTATGATTGAACTCGGGCAGATGGGTTCCTGATTCCAATCTTGGTTCTTTTATCACATCCAGGTTTCCTGAGTAGCTGGCCTTTACTTTCATTCTGTGCTGTCAATGTATAATTAGGGTTTGGGGTAATTGGTCTGATGATAGTTATCGATGAGTGATGACAATAATGACCTAATATAATTAGTGCTGTCATGAATTGTCTGACCAGACCAAAATCTGAGATATTGGGAATCATGTCTTCATCTAGCAAAATGTTGCTAGCTGACAGGTCTCAGTGTATAATCCTTAGTCTAGAATCTCGGTGGAGGTAGAGAATTAGGGTTTGGGGTAATTGGTCCGGATTGAATTTGGCTTCCCACCTAATGAGTCACACCTTTGTTTCATCCAAAATATGTGATTGTTGTGATTGTTTAAGAATTCCGTTTGTACTTTGAAAGCGAAATTTGTTTACAGGAATTCATGCAAAACATATAGCTGTACTGATTCATTTGATAATTCATGAAAAACCAAAACAACATTATTTTGTTTTGGTTGCAATATTGCTGACCATTTGTTGTAAATTCCTCAATGTTATTAGGCTGTTTCACTATTGGTGTGTATAAGTATTAGACTATTTAAATGAAAAAACTTCATTTTTACTATGAATCTTATTTCATACAGGGTTGTTTGCTCTTATTTTAAAAGTAGCTGCGGTGGAAATGGAAAAGGAACAGCAGTTGAATTCTGTGCCTCAAATAGATATTGTTAAAAAAAAAGGTAACAGCTGATGATTAGCCTTTGTTGTTTATCCAATTGTCATATTCTCGGCATCTATTTATATCAAGATAAAATAGATACGGCGTTGTCTCTTTCAATCTTTTTTCTGGTTTTATCAATGACAAATCCTGCAACTTCATGAAGTGTTGTCTCTTATTTTGATTACTTATGGTATTTACCAAATATTTCCAATTTTCGTTGCCAAAGTTTTGAGTGATTGTTCACATGTAACACCTGTTTCAGCTATGCTGCCTAAATTCAGAACTTCCAAGAGGAAAGCGTTTTTCGGAACACCAGAAAATCTGCAACGAGAACTTACAGGTCGTGACACAGCAACGCCTTCGCATTGTTATGAAAATGAGGGTGCAGTTGGATCGAATCACTCTAAAAAAAAAAAAGGGGCGATCAATACAATCCTGATTGTATTGACGTGTGTCAAATGAATGAAAGTGTGCCAGGTAAGGATAAGTCTTTGCCATTGTGCAGTTCTACATTGATTGTTGCTTCATTCATTGTTTTCTTGCTGTTGGCCTACTGTTTTAATAATAACATATGCAGTGTTTAATATGTCTTGCAGTTACAAATTCAGTTTCATATGGTCAGGCACTCTACCAAAGAAGTCGTCAAGGTCAGCTACAATAAATTTGGTTTTCTAGATTTGTAAAACAAATGATATTCATACTATCTGAACATCAATCTTCGTAATTGCAGGTTTGATCATAGATTACAAAGATTCTGGCGACAGTTCGTTTGGGTGTGGCCACTGTGGCGCTTATTTTTGGAAAGGTGAGGCATTAGCCAACAATATTCGAACAAATAACACTGTGCCTATTTACACCGGATGTTGTCAGAAAGGAGAAATACAGATTCTTTCGTCGGACTCAACACCACCGTTTCTCCAGCAGTTACTCGATCCAAATAATGGCCGAAGAAGCATACTGTTTCGTGAAAACATTCGAGTTTACAATTCAATGTTCGCTTTTACCTCGATGGGTGCGAAGATCGATTATGACTTAAACAGAAGATCAGGACCTTATGTTTTTAAAATATGTGGTCAGATACATCATTTAATGGGCTCTGCATTACCTGTTGAGGGAGAACGTCCTAAATATGCACAGTTATACATTTATGACACCAACAATGAAGTTTCTAACCGAATGGATGCTATTGACCCATGCCATACTAATAAGAAAACCAAACCTGATATTGTGGGAGGGTTGATACAAATGTTTGATGAAATAAATGAGCTGGCTAAAGAATACCGAAATGTTAGAGATAAATTTGAAGATGAGTCATTGTCTTTGTTTAACATGACTATACTTGGAGGACAGCCAACTGATAATAGACAATACGAGTTGCCCACCAACGATGAGATAGCCGGTCTAATTGTTGGTGACATTGGAGAATTTAATTCTAACAGAGACATTATTATTGAATCAAACGATAGGTATTTAAAGCGTGTCTCTAAGTTTCATCCAAAATATGTCCTTACAGTATCCATTGCTATTTCCATTTGGTGAAGATGGATTTAGACTTGGTTTGGAATTGCAACCAACTGCAAGAGAACGTGGAAAAGAAAAGATGAAACTTACAATGATTAAATATGTTTGCTATCAAATTCATGACAGACAAAATAGTTCGAGCACCCTGTTAAAAGGTGGGAGATTGTTTCAGCAATACTTAGTTGATGCTTACGCGACTGTTGAAGAAAATAATTTAGACTTCATAAGGCATAACCAAGGCAAGGTAAGAACTGACATTCGAAAAAACATCTATGCTGCTGCATCTTCCGGAATTAAACAGACCTGTGATGTGGGAAAACAAATTCTTCTTCCAAGCAGTCACACTGGGAGTCCCCGAGATATGATCAACAACTATCAAGATGCAATGGCCATTTGCAGACAATATGGTAACCCAGATTTATTCATAACTTTCACTTGCAACGTTAGATGGCCAGAAATACTAAGGTATTTGGACAACAAACAGGGATACAGGCCAGAAGACCGGCCCGACATAATCTCACGGATATTTAAGTTAAAATTAGATGACATGCTCGCCTACATTAAATCCGATCAACCATTTGGAAAAGTTGAGGCGGATGTTTGCACAATCGAATTTCAAAAGCGAGGATTGCCTCATGCTCATATGTTGTTTTGGCTTAAAAAGCTGTACAAATGTTATACTGCGGCCGATGTTGATTCAATTATCTCAGCTGAATTACCAGATAAAGAAATTTGTCCTGAACTTTTTAAAATTGTTGGTCAGTTCATGATACATGGTCCATGTGGAAAAATAAACCCAAAAGCTCCATGCATGCGAAACGGAGAATGTATTAGATCTTTCCCAAAAAAATTCAATACTGTAACCACATTTGAAACGATCAAAGCGCCAGTATATAAACGACGTAACGATGACACAAAATTTGTCGTAAAAAACAGTCAATGTTGGGAATAATTACGTGGTTCCTTATAACTCCGATTTATTACTAAGGTATAATGCCCACATAAACGTTGAGTCGTGCTCTCAGTCTATGTTGATAAAATACTTATTCAAGTACATAAACAAAGGCCCTGACAGAGCTCGAGTTATGATACATGAGGATGTAAATGATGAAATTAAAAATTATTTGAGTTGTCGTTATTTAACTCCTCACGAATCAGTATGGAGATTATTTGAATTTTCTATCCATTCCAGACATCCTGCAGTTCAGGTACTGAAGATTCACTTGCCCTCAGAACAAAGTGTCATTTTCAAAGAAACTGACTCCCTTGAATCAGTGTTACAAAATCCGTTTACAGAACATACTATGTTTACTAGATGGTTTGAGAAAAATAGCAGTTGTGAAGAAGCAAGGGAGTTTACTTATGCCAAATTTCCTACAAAATTTGTCTGGAACGCTGGTAATAAATGTTGGACGCGAAGACAGCGCTATCAAACTATTGGCAGAATTGCCCATGTTCCACCAAATGTAGGAGAGTTATATTACATGAGAATGTTGCTTGGTATTCAAAAAGGATGTTGTGGCTATAGTGAAATAAGAAAAGTAAATGGCGTCACCCATGACTCTTATCAAGAAGCGTGTCGAGCGTTAGGCCTGTTAGATGATGATAAAGAATGGATTGGCGCGTTATCAGAATCTTCGTTCACTGCAACATCTCACCAAATGCGAAAACTATTCTTCACAATCATTATGTTTTGTACCGTATCAAACCCGTAGGCCCTGTTTGATGCGCATTGGATAAATATGAGTGATGATATCTTATATAAAGTTCGATCAGAATTCAATATGCCTAATATGTCGATGCCTGAATCAGAATTAAAAAATAATCTTTTATTTGAGCTTGAAAAAATATTCAATATGTCATCAACCTCATTAAAGAATTATCAGTTACCAATGCCGGATGCAGAAAAGACAATGCAACTTAAAAATAAACTGATAAGAGAAGAGCTCGATTACGACTGTGACGCATTAAAAATGCAGCATTCAAATGTAATTATTAAGTTAAATAGCTGTCAGAAACTCATATTTGACGAGGTTATTAAAGCGGTAGAAGAAAAAACGGGTCAAAGCTTTTTTGTCCATGGCTGTGGAGGAACTGGAAAAACCTTTCTATGGCATACAATAATCACTAAATTGAGATCTGAAGGAAAAATCGTTCTGGCTGTAGCTTCATCAGGTATTGCCTCATTATTACTTCCAAATGGAAGAACAGCACATTCACGATTTAAAATACCGGTTAAGAAATTGGATGACCGTTCTACATGTGCAATCAACAAAGGCACTCATCTTGCAAAGTTACTTGAGAAGACAGAGCTAATAATATGGGATGAGGCTCCAATGTGTCATAAGCATTGTTTTGAATCATTAGATAAATCTCTTCGAGATATCTTATCAAATGACAGACCATTTGGGGGAAAATCGGTCTTATTAGGTGGGGATTTCAGGCAAATTCTGCCTGTCGCGCAAGAAGGAACAAAAGAAAAAATCATCGAGGCGTCACTAAATAATTCATGTCTATGGCGCTCACTCAATGTTTTTCGTTTAACAGAAAACATGAGGTTATCAAGACCTGGTCTGTCTGACATAGAAAAAAATAATATCACCCATTTCGCAGATTGGATATTACAACTAGGAGAAGGCCGGTTGCAATCACTTTATGAAACTGATGACATAGACTGCTCTTGGATTAAGATTCCTAAAGATTTACTGATCGAATCCGCCTCAGATCCTATAGGATCGATTTTTTTGGCAACTTATCCGAATTTTAGTAAAATGTACAATCATGCTGACTACTTAAAAGAACGTGCTATTGTTACACCGCGAAACACAACAGTTAATGACATAAATAACTACGTCGTTAATCTGTTACCTGGTGATAAACGAGAGTATTTCAGTTCCGACACGATCTCATTCAGTTCTGGGAGCAGCGAGAATATCGACATGATATACCCGATTGAATTTCTAAATAAGCTTGACTTTAGTGGGTTGCCTACACACGAATTGGTTTTGAAAGTCGGCATGCCGATAATGTTATTAAGAAATAGGCGGTTTATGTAACGGAACAAGATTAATAATAACAAAATTATTCGATCGACTCATAGAGGCAGAAATATTAATAGGCAATAATGTTGGAGAACAAACTTTAATCCCGAGAATTGTGCTGACGCAAACTGAACACAAATGGCCTTTCATATTCAAACGACGCCAATTTCCTATTAGACCATGTTATGCAATGACGATAAACAAAAGTCAGGGCCAGTCATTAAACCAAGTTGGAATATATTTATCTGAACCAGTTTTCACGCATGGTCAGCTATATGTTGCACTTTCTAGAGTCACATCGAAAGACGGTCTTAAAATCGTAATCAATAATAATAATGACATACCAAACAATTGCACTAAAAATATAGTCTACAAGGATGTTCTACACAATATTTAAAACAATGTTACAGATACGATACGATACGAGACAACATGATTTAAACGTATATATCATATATAAAATACAAAGTGATCTAAACGATATCCCAAATACTTCATTTGGAAAAAAAATTCCCAAAATAATGATATAAATACATTTCGATTGAAAAACAAAGTGATATAAATCAGATCTTACACACTGTAAAAAAAGGATAAATATTCAGGTTTCTACTTCCCGTGCTGGGCCATTAGAAAAGCAAAGTTATACATTTATACAATAATATATGGTAATTCTGATTTCATGAAAAGAAGCTGACTCTCTAATGTCGGTGTTTATCCAAGCACACGTCTCCCAAAATGTTCTCTTCCACCGCCTGCGTTGATCCTATCCCTTCCATCATCTGTCCACCGATTGCACTAACCAATCTCAGAAGGCTAGACACCTCTTCCACCGGGGTGCCTCAATTTTATCCCTTCCACCGATTGCGCCAACCAATCCGGAAAGAGTTTTAGACGGTTCCATTTAACAAAACCTTCCTTCCGTCCTTTTCTTTTTCCTGTACCGCCACACGGTTCTTGGATTCTCGGACAGATATCTCAGCGCTCCGAATCAGGTAAGGTATTCACATGTCCATTTGTAAGATTTCTTTTCCCTTTATATAAAACACGTCGCCGCCCTACTTTGGTGATTTAATTCAACCTTCTCTTTTGTTGGTTTCCGACAGGCAAAAAAATCAAACCGGTTGCAAATTCGTCGAAGCAAAAGAACACAGAGGCAATACATCGTTTCAGTTTTAGGTAAAGTTTCATACACAATTTACATTTAAACTTTCATACACAACCCATATTTTCAGGTTATGTGTTCTAAGAATGCCGAATAGAAAAATAAATGTAGGAAAAGTTCATAGATCAATTTTAGTCAACTCGACTAGGCTCAGTTATCGTGGTTTACTACTACATATATTGTTTTGCTCAACTTACAGTACACTATTGCTTTTTTTTTAAGTTTACGAAAACTTTAGCAAGGACGTGATCTATTTGGGCGTTTATTTGTGCGATCTTTTGAAAAGTTAATTCAATGATCTCAGCTCCGAGTGGAATATGCTGTGCAAGCTGGTGTTAAAAACCCTTCCCTGTCACCTTTCACTCCTCTCTGTCCTTTCCTATGATCTAATCTTAGTTCACTTGCTTTAGGTTTTATATTCATAATTTAAGGGTTTCTTTGCTTCTGTTTCTCACATTATCCATCTTCTATTTGTGATATTAATGTGGTTTCATTTAAATGATGAACGGGAGTCGGCCAAATATTTATATCCAACTGATGCATTCACTTTTACAGGAAGGAAAGACGATGGACATAACACCGGTGAGAGCAATGGTACCCTTCAGGTACACATACAAAATCAGAGTTCGTGTTTCGAGGGTCTGGAGGCCTAGGTTTCGTCGGACTGAGAAATATGGACTGCACTATGTGTTGGTTGATCAAAATGTAACCTCTGTAATCTATGCTCATTGCCAATTGTATTGTCAATTTAATTTTGTTAATCATTTCCTGTATTGGACCAGGGAGATTCAGTTCACGCTCTCATCGATGAGGATCAGCACGATGGTATGACACAGACGGTGGAACTAGGACAACTATATGATATATACCGTTTCTCTACGCGTCAAGATTTTCTTACATTCAGAGTTCTCCGGAATGATACGGTAGTTCATTTCAATGGATCAACAGTGTTCGTGAAAATAAATGAGGTCTCGCCTCCGGTGCCACAACACACATTTCGACTTATCGAATTGGAGGACTTGCACACAGAAAGAGAAAGCAAGGAAGTCATGGCAGGCAAGTTTTAATTCTCTCGCTACTCAATTCATGTCTGTATGAGACTAATATCTACCATATGTTGACTGCTGTGTTTTTGATTCAAGACGTTTACGGCTGCATTAAAATCGTCAAAGTACCACATGAACAGCCTCTAAGAAATTAAAAAAAGGTGGAGACAAAATGTGAAATCACTGTTCAAAACCTGAGGTACGGTGTGTGCTGCTATCTTCACACGTTAATTCTGTTAACATTTGCCCTAGACGGAAAACTAATCTCTTGCTCAAAATGCAGAAGGGAAACCCTCAACATCACTCTTTGGGGAGACATCGCCAGGTCATTTGACATTGGAACTGTGCAAAGATCATCTTCTCCTGTTCTTGCTGTGTTTACCAGCTTGCTTCTAGGAGAATATAATGGTAATCACTCACCTCAGACTACTAAATATTTTAGAACCGCTACTTACACAAATTAATATGCTGCCTCATTTTACAGAACATGTTGTGGCCTCAAACTCAAACCATACATGTGTTTTCTTCAATCCACCCATTCCCGCCAGAGGCGAGTACATGCTCGAGTAAGTAATCCGCTTGAAAAAAAATTTCGTCAACATAATGTGGCTTGATTTTTGTTCACGATGATATACTTAACTTGGCAATATACTGTAATTGCATCTGAATCTTCCTTAATCTATTAAATTATATTTTCTGATTATGAACATTTCACTGCTGCAGATCCTGCTTACAAATCCTTTGTGCTTTCAATCCTGTTCTGAAGGCTACTTTTCTCTTTTTAAATGCAATACAATATATTAATGACGAGTGGAAGACAATGTCTATCCTGCTTTTATATTGTTTTAACCATTCACGTTTGTTTAAATTCACATATATTGATAACTAACTTCCAAACTGCATACATATTGAGGCTACGTATCAGATGTTCATACCTTATATTCAAACTATAAAAGGATTGATCTTTTATGCAGATTCTCCAAAATAGGAGACAAGGTGCGCATAATCGGTGCCATCTCCAGCCATCAAACAACTAAATGTGTTGAACAACCAAACCAAGTGACTGTGTCGGAGTTGAATGCACTTAATCCAATAGATTACATGGTATTCATATGAATAATTATCCATATGTACCCACGATTGTTATGTTCAGATGTTATGTCACAAGCTTATCCACTCAAAGTCTCCGAAATTATCCTACATAATATCTTACTAATAACTGTTTATGTTTTACAGGAGAAGCTGGTATTCTGCAGTGCTTCGATTCGAAGATTCTCACCAAATGGATGGTGGTATAGAAGCTGCTCAACCACCGGCTGTTACAGGATGCTGCACAAAAATGAGGAGAAGGACAATAAATACTTTTGTCCGTTGCATAGTCTTCAGAACCCGCAACCATCGTATGTATTTAAATTTAGTAGTAGCGCTTTTAAAATTTAATATCACCTAGGAATATATATTGGAGTTTGAATAACCTGTAGGAAAAAAAAAAATTGGGCTTCCAAGGAAAATGGTGGAGAGTGGATTACTAGATAGAAGATTATTTCATTTGTTATGAGATAAATAACTCTTTCCATTTGGCTATGCATACAGCTATGTGGTCAGGATGACAATTGAGGACGAAGAGAGCTAGGCCATTTTAACTTTGATGGGGAGGTAAGCTCAACAACTTTTCAAAAATAGCTGTCAGGAATTGTTGGAGAAGAGGTTCTACCCAACTGAACAATCATTGCCTGAAGAAATTGTAGACACAGTGGGGCAGGCACACCTATTTGAAATCAAGCTAAAGCCTGATCGCGGTTTCATTCATGAGAACAGGGAACTCACTCATTTTTTCTGTCCATGTCACATTATCAAACAGGGAGACAGCGGAAGAAGCATCGTCTTCTTCAAGCATGACGCCTGATAAAACAAAGATTGATTGCATATCAATCTAACAAACTCACTTTTTTGGTAACTTTTGTTGAAGTAACATCTTCATCAGAGACTGCCACTGCAGCTTTTGTTCTTTTGTGACAGCAGTCTTTTGACTACCTAGAGTTTTTGTAAAGCACTGATCCGTGCAAGAGCGTCATTTTTGTAAACGATTCCGGATCTAACTCCAGCATATGGTATGGTAACTTTTGGCAAATGAAAGGGGCTTCTAAAGCTTTTGTCTACAAACAGAAACATTGCTGCAATGTATATGATGTACATTAATGTGTTGTAATGTATTGTGTTATCGGAAGAAAGCTTCTGTGGCTTTCCTTATAAACCTTGGCTTTTTTATACTCTGTTCGTTTCAAATCTATATGCGCTTTCATTTGATCAACATACTTTTCTGTTTTACTATGTAACTTTTGGCAAATGAAAGGGGCTTCTAAAGCTTTTGTCTGCAAACAGAAACATTGCTGCAATGTATATTGATCAAATGAAAGCATAGAGAGAGAGTATATTATTAAAAAGTGCTGCAATGTATATTGATCAAATGTATATTATTAAAAAGTGCAACTGATGGTAGGTTAGTTTCTCCTCATATTCTTTGTTTTCATTAATGTGTGATTTTCTTGGTTGGTTAAGGCTACTTGATTTTTCAACTGTTTTCCGGGACAGACAAACAAATAACACTTCAACTTTACAGGTATATCTTTTCTAAGTTTCTCTATTCTATGCTAACATGTTACCTGCATGTTTTCTTGGGTTCTTTGCTCTATCTGTAGTTCTCAGGAACATTACAAACATTTACTTCTTCTGCAGAGCAAATGAATCATTTAGAAAGTTTGCCTTGGTATGCAGACCAAAATATCAGTGTTCAGAACTAACAATAACGAAGCAATTGGATGGTTCATGTGTCATATTCAATAGATGTTATTGCATTATGAACTGTTTTATTCAATTCCACTTCTACAAATAATTAATATTTTACAGTTTTCTGCTATTTAAACTTTTGCCTTGGTATGCAGACTGAAATGGTCTTCGGTATACAATTTTAAATTACGATAGAATTTTAAACAATTTAGAATGCTGCCTTTATTACTCTTACTCTCCACAATGAACCCTTATATTGTCCTTCCAAGTGTTAAGAAAAACAATACTGAATGAGACTGTCGAATTCAAAGTGAGCGATGGGCAGCAAACCGCGGCAAGCCGCGGGCAACAAACCTTGTAGTAAAAGGCATACAAGCCGGGGCACTATTCATAAGCGACCCCCGGAATTTATTGATTCGTCCCTATTTATTCACGGTTCTGCCACTATTTTTAATTTATTCACGGTTCTGCCGCTGCGTCTGACAAATCCAACCGCGTCATCGATGCCTATCTTCGTTTCTTCCACTCTCTCTCTCTCTCTCCGCGATGTTCAGACTGGGACAACCTCTCTCTCTTTCTTTTTTATCTTCAGTCGTTTCCTTCTCGATCTCGGTACTGCAAAACCCCGTTTTATGATCATCTTCGGTTTCTCTATGGTTAACCCTACTGGGTTCCTTTGATCGAGATCGACATCAAAGGAAAAGAGAAAAGACAACCATATATATGCAGATTTAGAACCAGAGAATGGGTGTCAAGCCTGTCCCGGCAAGCGAGCAAGCGGGCAGAGGACAGAGGACAAGGACTGGGAGGAGTTCCCGGATCTGAAGTCAGCAGGGAGAGGAGGACCGAGCTACCAGGACCCGGCCCGATCGAACGACGCGGTAGCATCAACATCAGCGTCGACATCAGCCGTGACGTCACCGTCATGCGCCTCCGATCATCGCCAGAGTGCCGGAAAGGCGCCCCCGGCGAGTCCTTTTGCTTCGTCGTCGGCGTCGCCGGCAGGTGCGGGAGCGGCGAACAGAGGCGCGGCAGGTTCGGAGCCTGCGACGACGGCGGGGAAGCGGCCGGATTATATGTTGTCGGAGGAGGAGTTTCAGGTTCAGCTGGCGCTGGCAATCAGTGCTTCGAATTTAGACGCTCGCGATGATCCAGAGAATGATCAGATCCGCGCGGCGACGATGCTTAGCTTGGGCGGCGGCGGGGGTGATCAGACGGGGGATGAAGCGAAGGCGGCCGCAGCGGAGACGTTGTCGAGGCACTATTAGGTGAGTTTGGTTGAAATTTTTGGTATTTGGTTGAAATTTGAGTTCATTGAGTTTTGGTATTGATTCAATTAGATTGTGTGAGCATGATTTTAGGGGTTTAATTTCAGCTTTTCGTTCTAATTGTGTAGAAATTGGGGTTTGATTAGGGATTGTTGATGATCAGGCGAGCAAATTGTAGTGTTAATTGAGTTTGACTGTTGTAGTTGGAGGGTTGACTGATTGGAAATTGCTCAAGTCATTGTTAATTATCCAAAACTTCACCTGATTTGGTGCAGAAGTGTACTATAGTTCTGTAGCCTATATGAACTTCGGATAACAAATAAGTTTTGCATTATATTTACGTTCTACACATGCGAATCTTTGCAAATCCTTTACAACATGGTTTCATGATAATACTAGGTTATAGATTTGGATGAGGTTAGATTTATCAAAGTTGGGTAATGTTATAGATAGAAGATTAGGTAGTACCTTCCCTAAAAATTAAAATCCACTGATTCCATATCTGATCTTCAGTCCAAAATAGCTAGGCTAGACACAAACTGAACAAACATAGTACTTCTTTCATGTACAAACAGCTAAATTTGTTTGTACCTCATATAGGTTTGTTTGTACCTTATAACAAATTTGTTTGTACTTCGGATAACAAATGTGACAAGAGAAGCTAAATTTCAAATAAGAAATCAGCTCGATAGTGTACTTCTTTCATGTTGCCAGACAGGATACATACCATGATACCAAACACATGGGGTTAGCCTAGGTGATGAGGGGAAGTGGCTGTTTTGATATCGGCCAATTATGTATGTCAAGGAACCTCAAAAGAACACAGCAAACCAAGAGAAACAACCACAAAGATAAGACACAAAGAACACAGATTTAAGGTGGTTCAGCAAAACCTTTTGCCTACGTCCACCGGCAGAAAACACTTCCACTGTATTAATAATGGGTACACCAGAAAGAATAAGAAAACAAGGACTCTCTCACTTCTCTTCCTATCTCTCTCCTCTCTGCCCTCTCTCACCCTCTAACCGAGAATGGAACACACTTTGGTCTTCGTCTCTGCGATACAAGACCTAGAACTAAACCTCTCCTTATATAGCCATAAGGATCTTCAGATCTCTTCACCAAATGGGAATCCTATTCCTATTAGTGGTAGGCAATAATGCCTTCTTCTTTCTCCGTAATCAACAAGATTACAGGTACACCATCATCGATAAGGATTTACTTTTCTTATTGGAACACCATACTCTAAGACGAAACATCTTACGAAAAACACATGGGCTGGAAACCCAACAATCTCCCCCTCCAGACCATGAGGGAGGAACACCGGCGCGACTCCATTACCAGGAGTCCGCCCAAGCTGACTTGATGCAGAATTACGTGGTTGGAGCGTGCAGCTCCCCCTGATCGAACAACTCATCACCATGTCCCCAGTGGTGGAACAACTCTTGACCATCTTCTTCCTGGTCAGAACAACCATTGGAAAAGGAAATTTGGGACATCTTTTCCAGAACGCCTTTCTTCCTTATATGGCCATCACTCTGGTGCCATACGCCCGAAGAAGTATCACCCATTGCACTCAAGTCATCTTTGTACACCAAGCTATGTGTCTTGTACAAGGAACAACACAGACCTCCTCTAGCAACCTCCAACGACCCATTCATAAGCTTCCACTTTCCATCACCAATATACTGGTGAAAACCTTGTCTGTCAAGAGCACTTGCAGACAGTACGTTGACACGCAAATCAGAAACGTGCCTCACATCCTTCAATGTCATATGGTAACCAAGATCAGTCTCAATGCAAATGTCTCCCATTCCCGAAATCTTGGACCAGCCTCTATTACCCATCTTCAATATCCCAAAGTCGCTTGCTTCGTATGTAGTAAAGAGCTCCAAGTTGGAAGTAACATGACAACTTGCACCGGTATCCATGAACCAATCATGACCCTTGTCACCAACATACAGACATTCTTGAACAGTGAGAAGCTCCCCCGAGACAGTAGTAGTAAAGCCATTATCTTCATCATCTTGGTAGTTGCCTTTCTTTTTGTCTTGTTTCCACTTTCGACACATCCGCTTTATGTGGCCCTTCTCGCCACAGTAGTGACATGTGCCACTAAACCTTAGACCTGAATTCTTGTCTCTACCCTTTACAGCAAGGGCTCTTCCGTGCCCATCGTCTATGCCAACAGCTTTTCTCCTTGTTTCTTCGTTAAGCATGTTGTTCTTAACGGTATCCATAGACAATACACCATCAGACGCAGAATTAGTCAAGGTCACCACAAAAGTCTCCCAACTGTCTGGCAAAGTCCCTAGCAAGAAAAATGCTAGTATCTCATCGCCAATCTTCATACCCATTGTCGCCAACTGATTGGTCACATTCTGGAAATCATTCAAGTGTACAGCAACACTTTTATCCTCATTAAACTTCATGTTGATCATCTCTTTGAAAAGGAAAGCTTTCTTCGCAGCAGTCTTCTTCTCAAAGAGGGATTCCAATTTCTTCCAGAGTTCTTCCGCATCAGTTTCTTCCGACACATGGTGAAAGATGGAATCATCTACCCATTGTCTTATCGTGCCAACAGTTTTCCGGTGCAACTTTCGCCACTTGTCATCCGCCATATCTGCACGCTTGCCAGCCACACCTTCAATAAGCTCATGCATATCCTTACAATAAAGGATATCCTCCATTCTTGGCTTCCACGTCACCCAATTCGTGTGGGTGAGTTTGATCATTGTGCCTTTGTCTTCACTCATCTTGACAACACCAAACTTGCCGAATCAAACTTTGGATCTACAGACTAACCCCGCTCTGATACCACTGTTGTGATATCGGCCAATTATGTATGTCAAGGAACCTCAAAAGAACACAGCAAACCAAGAGAAACAACCACAAAGATAAGACACAAAGAACACAGATTTAAGGTGGTTCAGCAAAACCTTTTGCCTACGTCCACCGGCAGAAAACACTTCCACTATATTAATAATGGGTACACCAGAAAGAATAAGAAAACAAGGACTCTCTCACTTCTCTTCCTATCTCTCTCCTCTCTGCCCTCTCTCACCCTCTAACCGAGAATGGAACACACTTTGGTCTTCGTCTCTGCGATACAAGACCTAGAACTAAACCTCTCCTTATATAGACATAAGGATCTTCAGATCTCTTCACCAAATGGGAATCCTATTCCTATTAGTGGTAGGCAATAATGCCTCCTTCCTTCTCCGTAATCAACAAGATTACAGGTACACCATCATCAATAAGGATTTACTTTCCTTATTGGAACACCATACTCTAAGACGAAACATCTTACGAAAAACACATGGGCTGGAAACCCAACAGTGGCAACAGGTGTAAGACTAATATTTATCTGATTCACCTTATAGGTAACATTCAGCTTTAGTAACACCCAAATAAACAGTAACTAGATTTTTGGAAACACCTTACACTCAGTTGTCTCATTGCAGAATGCCTAGCACTACTTACCATATTCAGTGTCTAAAATTTATTGTACTGAACGATTTCAAAGTAAACCGGGCATGAAGAAAGCGTTTTAGTTCAGTGCCTCAGAAGATCATAAAGCACATAGCACCACGATTATGAGGTTAGTTTTGATAGCTCCAGGGATTTTTGGTAAACTAATTTAACTTTTTGGTAATTGGTTATCAGGTTCTTAAAAATTGAATCTTCAAGTTCCTAATCTGTGTGAATTTCTTTATGATTGATCAAGTAGTTCGATAGTAGTGGTTCTTGGAAATCCAGCATTCAATGATGTGTGTTGGGCAATTTCAGAGGAGGCTCAAAAGGATCAATGATTGGTTCAGAGTGATGACACTATATATGATTTAACATTCTTTGGTTATTGCAAAGACTATGTGTGTTGTACCTGCAGCTTTGTATTGTTGTTTTGTGTTATTTGTTATGTTACCCATAAATTGAGGCTCCTATCTTGGACATATGGGAAATATAAAGTCAGATTAATACCTTCGGGAAAATTCATTTCAAGGTGCTAATGCCAGTGATATAAATCAAGTAGGCTTAAGAACTAGCCGCATGAAAGGGTCATCCTGTAAAAAATGATACCAATCTGGTATCAATTTCTTTAGTAAGTGAAGGTGCACCACCCCCTTTTAATCTTTTCCTATTGTTAAAACATACCCAAAGAGAATCGTCGCAGTTGCTAGGCTATTGTTTAGATGGTTATTAATAAATTCGATTCAGACTGATTACATGAAATATTTTTTTTTGCAGGATGCAAATCAAGTTTTGGAACGTAAAGGCAGGATTCACTGACGTTGGTAATAAGCTATCCCAATTTTATGTGTGGTAGACATAGATGTTTAGAAATCATAGTACTACTTATAGTCTTCATTGAAAAATTGTTTGCTTCAATGTACAAATGCAAAAAGACTAAATGCTTCTTGATTCCATGAAAATGGTTCTGGATGTAGCAACAGCCATAGGACTAAACACAATTGGTCTTTTGATTGATAATGTTAGGTTTTCAAGTGTATTGGTGTTTGTTATTTTATGCTTTCTTTGTTAATGTCTTTTTCCAGCAATTGCTTCACTCTCTTACCTACTTTTCTCTTTCAGGTTTATTTGACAAAGCACACAAGCAGCGTTTGGGGCCCTGATTTTGTACTGGATTTTGAAGAGATTTACGTAATTGGTTTTTTTTTTTTTTTAAATTTGATAACACGCGATTATTTGGCTAATGCACATTAATCCTGCACACTTGCTTTTGAACCTCCACACTTGCTTTGAATTAAATGATTTCACTTCCGGTTTTATTGTGAACCCTTTTTGTCTTAATCATGACTTGACTGTTCACTTCTTAGTTTCAAGTCATGCACATTTTTAGGTAATGATCCCTGTTATTAAAAACTGTTCTTTTAGTAAGAATGTTCTCTCATCTGCATATATATGAGTAATGAAGATACAAAAACCAATAACTACGAGTACTATTATTCTTTTATGTGATCAAGTAACTTTTGCTCATGGGATTGTATGCGTAAATTAACAGTCAAGAGTATTTAATAGCTATGTTTCCTATCACCAATTGATCAATCTTGGAGAGCAATATCTCAAACCATAAATATTCAACACTCAATTGATGTTCTTTCTATTGGAAGAATATTAGATTGTTCTTAAACCCGTGGCTAGGCGCGGGCAACCTTCCTAGTTGTTACTGTTGAAGCAACCTCTGTTGACAAGAAAATTAGGATAGGTGATATGGTCTTCTCTATAGCTCCGATCACTGAAGTTTCTTATAGGAACTTGTAAAAACATCATTCTGTTGAGTGGAAAACCCAGTATTCGGGTTAAGATTACTCATAAAGTTAACTGAAGGAGTAAGGTTATTTGAATAACCCGTGGAAGAAGGTTGGGAACCAAAACCATACCCCATTTGCTGAGCCTGTGTTAGTAAGAGGACTAACAAAACTTGTAGTAGAGTGCGGTAGTCCATAGCTCATATTATTAACAGTAGGAGTACCAGCAGATGGGTTCATCAAACCAGAAAAGTTATTGACAAGCCCAGTATAAGCATTGAAAAAACCAGTAGAGGGCTGACTAGGGCCATAACTCATAAATCCCACAGAGTTTGCAGATGGTGAAGATCCACCAAAATTAAAACCACTACTAGCACCATTTGAAATATTGCTACAACCATTATGCATATTAAAAGTACTAAAAGCAGCACAATTAGCAGATCAGCAGATCATGGTATAGCAGTATTAAAAATGGTATTTCCAACATTAGGCATAGAAGGCCAAGCACCATTTCCCCCATTTTGTGCAAACATAGCTGAAACGTGTGAAAAGGGAAGAGCCTTATGCTCAAGAGCAATTTCATTTTCAGCTGAGAGTAATAAAGACCTAACTTCATCCATGGCTATATCATGTTTTCCTCTGATGATTTGTCGAGTGTGACCATACTCAACAGGAAGACCAGCAAAAATAAAAAATTTAGCATCTTGATCATTCATCTCAACTCCTGCCACAGATAATCGATCTCTCATATATTTAAAACGCAGCAAGTACTTGTCTATTGAGTCATAACCTTTTCGAATATTGTGTAATGCAGCCTTTAATTGCATAATATGCGATTCAGAAACAAAAGCATATCTTTGCTTGAGAGTAAGCCATATCTCCATAGATGTTTGACAACCGATTACCAGAGATAAAGCATCTGTAGAAAGTGTGGTTATAATCATGAAGATAACTAAACTATCTTGTTCCATCCATTTTTCTCGAGCAGCTGAGTTGTTGATGAGAGAGCCATCATCACCAACAAGAAACAGGGGTGGGCAGAGATGAGACCCATCCATAAACTTCAGAAATCCATGACCACGAAGGTAATGTTGCATCTGATAAGCCCAAGTAGGGTAGTTAGTCTCGTCCAAATTGACCGAGATGGTGTTGCAGGTTTGAGTCGAATACGCCATGTCGAAAGTTTGTTGAAGTGGTAATTAATCAACTTGATTCTCTGAATTGGAAACTGCACGAATCATGATATTTCTAGGGTTTTGGTCATAAAATTGGGGGTTTTTGATATGCTGAAGTAACATTTAGAGATGGTTGCAGCGGAAGAAAGGTATCGAACACATATCAGGCCGCCATGGCTCTGATATCATGCTGAAAAACTACCATGGTCATAATTTGATAATTGATGAACAAGAAGACTATTCTATTCTCAGAAGAGGAAGAAAAGCACAGAAAAGAGAAAGCAATACTTGGTATTTCTGGTTATTGATACAAAATCAAAGATGAAATTGATAAGCTTGAAGAGAAAAGAAACAGATTGGCTTGATATGTAAAGCAGGAAGGCGGCTTGTTCTTCAAGTTGATGACGTCACCAGTGGTGCAGATATGGATTGGACCTGTTATATTACGGATCGGGCCTATACTCTTAACAAAAGGTTGCCCGAAAAGCTCCAATCAAGCAGTTTAACGAGATATCAAAGACTTTTGAATTAAGGGATTCAAAAGAGCATGTTGGGAAAATGCCTTAATGCCCAAATATTTGAAAATTAAAACCCATTCCAATTAAAGTCTTATCATTGTGCCTATTCCAATGATTCTTGAGAAAAAGACGTTATTACCCTGTGTTTAATTAAATCCACACAGTTTTTATCTCTTTCTTCTTCTTCTTCTTTCTTCTTCTTCTTCTCTCTCTCTCTCTTCTCTCTCTCTCTCTCTCTCTCTCTCTCTCTCTCTCTCTCTCTCTCTCTCTCTCTCTCTCTCTCTCTCTCTCTCTCTCCTCCTCCTCCTCCTCCTCCTCCTCCTCCGACGCTAGCTGCCCACACAAGCACCGCTACTTCATCTCCTTCGACCACCTTCTCTTCCCGATCCACCTTCTACCGCGCCTAATCACCCGGTCCCCGACACCGTCTCTGTCGTCTCTTCTGCCGCAGCCCAACCTCGTCGTCCCACTCGCCGGCGCTGCCACCACCGCCTTCTCCCTCCTCTTCTTCCTCCTCGTCTGCTTTCGCAACTCCGACCACCTTCTCTTCCCGATCCACCTTCTGCAGCGCCCAATCACCCGGTCCCCGGCGCTGTCGCCGTCGTCTCTTCTGCCTCAGCCCAACCTCGTCGTCCCACTCGCCGGTGACACCACCACCGCCTTCTCCCTCCTCTTCTTCCTCCTCGTCTGCTTCCGCAAAATCACCCGCAACCGCACAGCCCCGAAAACCGGCTCTAAGCTACCTCACCGCTTCTCCTACTCCCGTGGAAGGGCGTTGCTTGCTGGCGTGCGCCGGGGTCGGTGGAGGAGGCCGGTGTGCTCACCGTCAGGGAAGGTGGGTGCCCAGAGAAGAAATGTGGGTGCTCACCGTCGGGCCGGTTCCTTAGTTCTCTCCTCTCCGGTCAGTAACCAAAATTATTAGGGGTCAGTAACTGAAAACTAAGTGATTATTGGGTGTCAGTAACTGAAAACTAAGTGATTACTAGGTGTTAGTAACTGAAAACTAAGTGATTACTGGGTGTCAGTAACTGAAAACTAAAAGTTATTGGGGGTCAGTAACCAGTCAGTAACTGGTTACTGGGGGTCAGTAACTGGTTACTGGGTGTCAGTAATTAATCAATAACTGGTTACTAGGGGTTAGTAACTGGTTATTATTGGTCATTAACTGGTCAGTAACTGATTATTGGGGGTCAGTAACTGGTTACAGAGGAAAATCCAGTGACCGGAATCCGGCGGTCGGGGAAAATCCGGTGATCGGAATCCAGCGGTCGGAGAAAATCCGATGACCGGAATCCGGCGGTCGGGGAAATTCCGGTGACCGGAGTCCGAGGTTCCGGCCAAGTCTTTTCATGTTGAAGAGGTGGGGGCAAAATAGTCTTAAAATAATATGGTTTGTTAAGACTTTAGTAAAGATTTGTGCATTTGGGCATAAAGATTTGTGTATTTGGGCATAAAAATAGTTACCTTATATTGGCATGGGCTAATGCAAAAGATTATCATTGGAATGAGAAATAAAGGGTTTGAATTAGTGCTAAATGGGCATTTTCCGTATGAACGTGTTCTTGGGATTAAGATAATTGCTGGTTTTGTGTACCTCCTTCAAATATATATATAGCAGTATGTCCGCACTTGCATGTTGTGCTCTTCTATGGCGAATAACTCCTTGTTAACTTGAAGCTTATGACCAATATACTTAATTATGGAGGGAGATTGTAGTTGCTTTCACATTTTCACAATTTGCTAGCTCGCAGAGTACTATTGCTCTAGCTCATTATTACCAAAGTAACATATATAGTATTAAGGTACAGTACAAGGCAAGACATAAAACATCATAACAAATGAAGTCAGAAGAGACCAATGAAGTTAAACAGAATCGAAAACTAAACTAATTCATGAAAGAAACAACCTTCTTGAGCATGGTCCTAGCATTGTCACAACTATTATTGATCAAATGGAACACATGGTCCTCCTCTGCTTCCATAACCTCCACAACTCCATTCCATCCACTCTTCTTCAACACCTCACTGTAATGCCACCCTCTATCTTTCAACAAATCCTTCTCCGCAACACAGACCAACACTTTCTCACAACCCAGCTCCGCCAACTTTGGATCCTTACCCGGATTAAGAAACGGGTCATCGGTTCCACTAGTTAAAGGGTAACAAAACCTCCACAAATCAGCAAACCTCTTTCTAGTATTCTCAGCCAAAGCTAGCTCTCCCCCTATTGGTTCTTCACCCCCAAAGTAGGGATGCACCAGAACAATCCCATTCAGCATAAAACCCACCGGCTTCTCAGACCCAACTCTCAAACCCATGTGGTGAGCAATGTTAGCCCCTGCACTATCACCTGCAAAGAAAACCCGGTTCAGATCTGCATGCTGGTTCAGCCACTCTTCCGGGCCGGTTCCGGCGAAATGGGACTCCACCCATTTTAGAGCCGCCCATGAGTCCTCATATGCTGCCGGCAAAGGGTGCTCCGGCGCCAACCTATAGTCAACAGAAACAGCTACAATATTGGCCTCGGAAACGAAAGAGTTGAGGTAGTTGTGATAAGTGCGAGAGAAAGCACTCTCGATGCAGAAGCCACCGCCGTGAAAGTAAACAAGAAGAGGGAACTTGCCGGTTGACTCGGGTGTGGCGGATTTAGGGAGGTAAAGTCTTGCAGAGATGAGTGGTATGGTTGAGATGACGACGTCTTTGGATTGAACACCGGTTTGGGGATCAATCGTTGCAGGGACTGGGGATGTGTCCCAGAGTCTTTCGATTCGACCGTCTTTGTATACTTTGATGATGGGATAGAAATCATGGGCTACTTCGTCGCTCATGGTTGGATTTATATATGGAAGAGATTGATATGTAAGCTAGGATGAGATATGAGGAGGGCTTGTTCGATTCTCTCTTTAAATATAGGCAGGGTTGGTTTTCCTTGGTGGAATCAATTTTTGGACGGTGGAATTTGATTGCATGAAAAATTTCGTTGTTGGAATATACATCTCTTTGTCTTTGGGTCATTGAAAGAGACTTCGATCTTTTGTATCATGCATGTATGATTCTGGAGAATCTTCTATACACGGCCGTGGATGTACACGGCAGGGTGTTGTGACACGTGGCTAAATCGAAATCTTTCATATGAGGGCTGAGAAAGAAGTAATATAAGCCGTTGATTAATACTTACTTTTTATAACGGTCAACGTGACATTAATTGGGTGGGTAAAAAAAAAACAAAATGGGTAAACTACTCTCCGGGTAAAATTTCAATAATTTTGATCTCGCCCATTCCCCCGACTCGGCTGCCAGTTGTCGGGACGGGTCGGCAAAGCGGTGAAGGTCAGACAACCCAGTCGGGTCGGAACGCTATTTTGGGGCTTCGATATGAAGGAACGGGACGCACAATCTCTATGACTGGCATCACTTCGTCTCGAAATGTCAGCATCAATGGATCAATGCTGCTTGGAAATTTGATTCTGGTTAGTTTGTATCTATTCCATTTCCAATATCTTTGATTATGATGATTTTTGAGATCAGTTTTGTTCTTGGTACACTGGGTATTAGAGGTCTACTTCACAAATATTAATTTGGGGCATATTGATTTGTAAAGACTGTTCTCTCACCGATCGTCTCTTCAATGCTCCAAGTGTGAAATTCATTGTCTCATTGCTTCGACTTGCCGACACCAGGTCCCATCTCTCCCTCTCTCTCTCATCTTCAACCCCTCTCCGCTTTTTTTTCTTGATCTGAAATTGAGTAATTGATCGGTTGCTACTTTCTGACCAGTTCACAACTTGGAGTTGTGTACAAGAGAAGCGAAATACAAAAACTGGGGTTGTGAAGGGCCAGCAGTAGAGAGAAATTTTGCAGTGAAGTGAAACGTGTGTCATTACTGACCACAACCCTGGTGAGTGTGAATACTTTCCGATAACAGTCTTTGCTGCAGCATGGATTGAGAATGTTATGTTTACATGAGAATTCAATTGATAGGATGGCATGCGAAAGAAATATGCTCCGAGTGCCTTGAAGCCTTAGTGAGTAAATCATTGGTGGCTCAAATTCTTTTCCTGTTCAATTTTTACTTCTTTTTGATATAATTCTATTCTTGTTAGCTTTCAACTGATAATGAAGAGAACCTTAGGATGTTTAGTTTAAGCATGTACTCTGGCAGATGTTGATTTGTTGGAAAGATCTTGAGACAATAAAGTTCAGTTTACTTCTGTAATAAATTATTATTGAATCTAATAACACTAATGGGCATCACTTTGTTCTGATGGTATGTATTCAACAAATGTGAGTCGGCAGATGAACTACTTCTTGTCGTTCAACAATCAAAATGACACAGGTTAGTAAACTAGCTAGCTAGAGACTAGATCCAATCGTGACAATTTCAATCTGATAACTGTTTTATTATACTCACAGTTCTATATATACCAGTTTCCCTAAATGCACCACATCAGTAGCTCAGGGGAGTCTAATAGCTCAGTAGGTCTATTGCGTATTGTGATTATTTATCTGTGTCTAGCAGTTTTAGTTTGCTGATTGAAGGGCATATACTTCCTAATGGTCTGTTTTCATAAACTAATATGCCTTGTTCAGTTTTTACAAGTTAAATGGCAACATTTGAGAACAGTTATTAAAGTAATGCCTCTGGTTAACTTTTTTGATATGCATTTTTTGTTTCTACGATTTGAAAGGATGATCAAATAGTTGGGAACTTCTCATATTGCTTTGAACTTCTCAGTTTGATGCATTGAAATTTCCGAGATGCTTGAAATTTTTGTTTAAATAGTCTGATATGCAGATGACTTTTGTTGAAGTAGTCCATAGTCTATTATGCTTAAGTAGTCTGATATGCACATGGCTTTTATGTTAATGAAGTGCAATATTGTTATATTGTTCCTTGAAGATTTCCTTGCAATTTCCTTTTGCATTCAACAGTATAAGCTGATTGCAATAGCTCTTCAGCCTTTTCTACCTCCAATAATTTGGCAATGCTAGCTTGAAACATACATGGTTTTTATTATTATGATTTTTAATGAAAAGTTAAGACCAATAGTTCACTTATAAATGGTTCTAGTTTCTGAGTTTAGTGGTTGCCTACTTGTCTTACATGTTATGAGAAACTTCAGTTGGGATGTCCCGCTTCAAACTTTAGCAAGTAGTCTGATATGCTGAAGTAGTCTGATATTCAAGCAGTCTGATAGAAAAAAGTGTTCAGAAGATAACACTTTGTTTATTAAGTTTGTTTACGATTATATGCTGAGAGAAATAACTCACTAGCTGTTTTCTTGCCCATCGACCATTCTTGCCTACGTTAGTCTTGTATTCAGTTGTTTCAAAAACCATGCTGGCATAGCCTTTTTTTTTTCTTGTTCTTTTTTAGTCTTTGTATTTGATCTAAATTCTGACATTCTTATGCTTGTGTTTTGTGACCAATGCACTCATGACCTGTTTCATTTCCAATTTTATAACTATTGTTTGCATTGAGAAAGGGTGTTTAAATGGAATTGGTTTGCTTAATCAATATGAAGTAGCCTTATGATATTACTACAATAATCCAACAGAAAGTCGTGGTATTCCTTCATATCCAATCCATAGCCTAAATGGATCGGAGCTGTGGATTGGATTTTGGTTGACGTGGTTTGCTCAATTTTGTATGTTTTAAAGTAGTTGCCCTTCGAACCTCGTTAAATAGTAGATAAACATGAACGCTCGACCGTTTGTTTCAGTTAATTACATCATGTTAACTTATGAAAGTAACACCGAGTGTACAATTAAACCATTGAATGAGTATATGATTATGAAAATAATTCCGTTGGAGAGGTACATTATTTTGAGGTTTAACCATCACAAGTGGTTAGGTTGGTAAAAACCTAGATATGAAATCTTTCATATATGCAAATGGTATCCGGCGAAAGTTGATTAGAGTTAAACATTAATCTATTCATGGTGACCAAGGGGAGAAAGCGTTATGGACAAGATTCCCCGACATGGATTAGTCTCTACGCCTATGAAGCCTTTGAGGAAACTGTGTGATCTCGATAAAATTACATAAATATTTTGAGGTTATACTATAGTAATTTATGGTTCAACTCTAATCCCTATTGTCAATTTGGTTTATTTATGCGGTTTGATCTCCTCAATCGTTTCAATAAGGCGTCCTTTTTTTCTTAACTCATTACACACTTCAAATAGTAAGGCTGTCAACGGAACAACAACTCAGAGCATTGACAGTTGGATATGAAAATTCAACCAAAAACGTCTCGGTTTCGACTTTGATCCACTTTTAAATATTTTTTCAACCGTACCTAAGAATATACTTTTGTAGAGTGGTCGAATCATGAATATTTAGTCACCCCAATGTTTTCGCATGAGTTGATAGAGCTCAAGCCAACTAGAGTTCGGTGGCAACCAATTGCCAAAATGAGTTTAAAGAAATTAATGTTACATGTGTTGTGTTACGATAGATTGATATATAGGGAAATGTTCAAACTTTATTGATGTATATAATGTTCGTGAGTTATATTCTAATATTTTTATAAAAAATAAAATAAATTGACAGGCATATAGAGAGAGGTTCTGACAAAGAGTTTCTAAAAAATCCCGACAAGGAGTCTCATAGGGTTGCCATCGGCGGGATTTTTTTTAATTTTTTTTGAATAAATCGGCGGGATATTGCAATAGGTAGAGAGACGGTTATGCATTTGGGTGAGTATATAAGGCCGAAGCTGCACGTCCCCATGTCGTGGCTCTCAATCCCAAACCTCAAATTAGAACTGCAAACAGAAAATGCGTCTCCCTTGTTCGTTTTAACTCATTCTGGATTAGGAGGAGGAGGAGGCAATCACCGGAAATGTGAGTACCCAATTCTGATTTTGATTTTGATTTTCTCTCATTCTTTACTTCTGCGTTAACCCAAGTTGTATACTTATTGATTTTTGGTTTTCAGTAGTGTTACATTTGCTTATGGGGATTCATTGTTTATGAGGAGGTTTTCAAAGTTGACTACTGAAAGCATAATCTGTTCTCAAGACTCCACCAGTAGTTTGAGAAGACTCCACCATCTTTGTCAAGGTGAGTACCTATCCTTGTTGATTAATTCCTTTTCACTTTGTCAGTCTTTTCCAAGTTTAATCGGATTGGTTTCGGGGCGTGTACATATGTGTACCATAGAGGTGAAAATTGGGGCTTTTTTTAGGATCAGAAAGTAGGAAACTATGTTTCTCAGTTTCCTCATGTGCTTTGGTGAATGAGGTATAGAAGAATTGGGATCGGTACCTTAATCGGTAGTGAAGTGTTTTTTATTATGATTGCGATGCTATTGTTGAAGATACGTCATTGAAACAGTTAGATATTTTGTTTTCCCAGGCAATAGAAGAGGCGACTTTTACAGTAGATAGAATCTCAGCGTAGAGAGGTTAGATATGTTTATGTAATGTTGGTTCTATGTTTTGTAAACCATTATATGTATCATTGGTCTGCAAGATGTCATACCCTTGTTATCTATTATCTATGTTCTGAACTTCATTGAAAGTTTACTTTTCCTGGATAAGGTGAGGACCCGCACGTTTCCATGTGTAGTCATTTGATCTACTTGCGCATTATCATTGGTCTGCAAGATGTCATACCCTTGTTATCTATTATCTATGTTCTGAACTTCATTGAAAGTTTACTTTTCCTGGACAAGGTGAGGACCCGCACGTTTCCATGTGTAGTCATTTGATCTACTTGCGCATTTCATATAGTTGTTCAGTTTGGTTGATCTGTTATTTTTGGTACCAATCGTCTTCTTTATTTTCGGTTCTGATTGGCTCTGTATTACTTCTGATGTCATTTATATTTTATCGTGGTAGGTGATATCAAGTCTGGTTAGCACACGCATCTACGGCACAAATGGACTTAGATAGTGAATACATATCTAGACCAGAAGACTCTGTCGATGATAAGGAAGAAACGTGTTTGTCAGAATCTGTTCAAATGAAGGATTGCACACATTACAGAGGGAAGCCCTATAAGGATCTGACATTGGAGGATTTGGTTGGTGTTGAGTTTGCAACAATTGAGGAAGTGGAAAAATTCTACTCTTCTTATTCACTTGCGAAGGGGTTTAGCATGAGGAAGCATAGGTTGGACAAGAACCGTGCAGGTACTCTAGTCACTAGAAGAGACCTCGTTTGCTCCAAGGAAGGTATGAGAGAAGAGAGTGTGAAGAAAGATGCTAAAGATTCAAGTGGGCATAACTCTAACAAGAAACGTTGCAGAGGCACCTGCAGAGTTTCAAGAGAAAATTGTCCGGCAATATTAATCGCCCGACGTTGTGCAAAAAGAGGGGTGTACTATGTAGCTGAATTCATCATTGAACACAACCATTCTTTGGCTAAACCTGAGCACCGTCAGTTTATGAGATCACACCGGCATGTAAGGGATAACGACCTTGCTCAGGTCAATGCATTGAGGAAGGTTTCAGTGAGAACATGTTGTGCTTATTAGTACTTGGTGCACCAGGCAGGAGGGTATGAGTTCGTTGGATTTACGTTGAAGGATTTATACAATGCCATGCAAGGGGAAAGGACAGAAATTCTGATGGATGGGGATGCACAATCTGCTATTACTTGGATGAATTTGAAAGCATTGCAGGATCCTCAATTTTCTTGCATATTCAGTAAAGATGAGGAGGGCAGGCTTGATATCGCCTTAATATCCTCGGAGATAGGTGAATGCAAACTTGTACTAACATTATCGGATTCACCGGCGGACCCCTTTTTCGTACCGTCAGAACATTTTTTCGTCACCTTTACAGTAGAACCATTAAATTCCCCCATTCCAATAATCCTCTCGATCAGACTCCTTGACCTCTTACTTGTCAATGCAACAACTGTTTCTTTGAACTGTTTCGGATCGCAGGCAGTTCTTATGCTCAGCCTACCTTGTTCTGTCACTTTATGAGAAGTTTTACCATTCCCATTAACATTGACTTCAAACTCACTAATAGGGAATGAATTGCCAGATTTAATCTGCCCAAAATCAGTTTTAAGTTAACTCATCAACGAATCATATAAAAACATACTGCAGTCCAAATATCGAAAATCAACTTTAGGTAGCACATGTACCAGATTATCTGGCATCAGCCTTCTACGTTTAACCTTTAGCTCAAGTGACACCATTTTCCTGTGCCAGAATTAGACATATGTTAAATAAAAGAACAGGTATTCCGTGCAATACTATAGCCCCAGACAAGAAATGACCATCTAATCACTACTACAAATAATACATTTAAGGCATTTAAAAAACTTCGTATAATATCAAACCTGTAATTCAATAAAATCATTTCTTATACACACAGATAAGTGATAATTCAAACTCATATATGGTAAACTACTTGATGGTTGCACTATAAAACTGGTTAAAATCCTATCAGGTACTTATGGAAAATGTATTTGGACAACATTTTAGTTTGATATGCTATCAGGTATTTTGAAAATATTTTAGTTTAAAATGCTACCAGGTTAAGAAAATACGGATCCGCCTACATAACAAGGTGCAAATCCACAGTTAGAAAACATAAGAAAGTACCTAATTCATTTCATAGTTGTGTAGCTCTGAACAGAGTTACTGTTATATAAGCAAAACCAATTTATGACACTTCATTATCATCTATAACTCAAAATGGAAGCACTCGGCGTAAACATGAAGTACCTTAATATACCAACTACATATAAATAGAGTTTTTAAATAATGAATATTCTCAGGGTTTATATTTCTTTGCTATCTGATAAAAAGATGTCTATTTGATTTTAACAATGAAATCTGCATTCCATGAAGCAACATGGAACTGGTGCAGAGAATAATAATAAGTTTTTCCTTGTTTGTTTTTTAGATAAAAAGAAAAATAAAAGAGTCTAAAGTTGAACAATTCAGAGAGTAAGTTTTGTACCCACAACAAAAAAAAAAAAAAACATAAAACTAGAGACAGAACCCAGGTATGCATCCAAAATTAACTTTGAGATACAAGACCGGTAGAGGTCTAAAGTAAAATGACCATTTCTAGTAATGCATATCACTAGTCTAAAAAACTTAACCATAGACATCTTATCTTATTTATCACTAGTCTACAGTAAAATGACTCTTTCTTGTAATGCATTTTTCTTAGCTTGTGAAGTTCCAAGTACTTCCGGTATGTTAAGCAAAAAATATAACAGCTGTTTATCATGGCACAAGACACCTGTTTGGTAGAACAACATCCATGGTCAGGAACTTGTCCTCATTCTGGTCTCAGCTTCAGTTAAATGTTATATGTTTAGCAGGGTAACTGAAGAATGGAAGAAGAGATTTTTCTTTTTCAAAGAGCAATATCCATGACATTAAGTGGGGGCAATTGCCCTCACTAGGCAAAACATGCGTCCGCCTATGGCAGTAGAAGTAATTCACTAACTCACTATTCAGAGACTACATATACCTACATTCTAATCTGAACATCTAAACTTTCAGTTTCAGAAATGTACAGGTTTGGAGTATTCCTGCTAGGGATGATGGTAAACAGGATGCCACAAGAAGAGTTTGAGAGGTGCAACGCATGTTATATGCAGAACGCATTATCTTGGAAATTGAGAGACACTGACAGACCCGAAAATGGAATTGACTAAAAACATTGATGCAAATATTCAGAATACTCTTAAAACAATATCCTTACTTCACATTCAATATACTCATATCTCACGATGTTAAGCTGAATAAAATTCAAGGGAATTAAGATGAACATGCCAATCTATATACTAATCATTACTATTGCAGCATAATACTCCAACATTCTCAACTCGCAAAAAAGGATAGATTAACACAACAAAGCTTTAATTCAACCAATACATACAAACTTATCATTGATCGTTACCTTCACCAACGAGATGGCAGTTACCAACAAGATGAATCCTTCAATCGGCTGCCAATTCGAAAAAATATATTTATCCCCAATTTCGGATTAAATCTAACGCCGGGCCCGGGATTTCAAACCTTTTTACGATTTTGGGTTGTTCAAAATGTTGAATGTTGACAACCAAGAGGACCTCGATGTCGATCGATCGCTTGAGTAATAGACCCAGTAAGCAAGAGGAGTAATGGTCGGCTTGAATGCGAACGGCGAACGGTTATGCTATTTTCTTCTTTTAGATCAGTCACGGTAAATCATTGTTTTACTGTGTTTTTTTTTTTTTT
>NC_020493.1:21801723-21810945 GCF_000184155.1 Fragaria vesca subsp. vesca | reverse complement strand
AGTGGTTAACGCCACTTGACTAACACCTTCCTCATATTCAACATCTTCTTTCCATCACGTGCACTACACATGGGCGTGTACATCCACGGCCGTGCACACAAGACACTCCATTTCTCTAGAAATGTTCATTGGGAGATAAGTCAATGCATGCAAGCCTTGTATTTAGTCAATACATACTCGATTGCATGTTTGAAATACTCCTTATACTTTTCCTCATGCATCTAGGAATAGTTGATTAGTTGGAATAGTCTTTCTTTCTAGAGGGATGACCGGATGAGCAAGCTGTTGTGCTCGAACGTTGAAGACTTTAGTGACATTTGGTAAGCATTTGACTGTAATCACTGTCAATTTATATTCCATGGTGTACGTGTGTGCTCGAGTGGATCATCATCTTTTTTGGAAGCAAGATATTTCCTGCTTGAAATCACTTGCTCATCAGTTAAGTTCTGGTAATGCATCTGACCAAAAGAATAATAGTAAAATCTGGTAAGTTTATTAAATATAAATATACTCTAAGTTCATGCTATTGTCTCCGATCAGTAGGAAGCTATTTGGTAAATAGATTATTGGATTTTGAAATATATATACCGTATCCCCATCAATTTGATGTCTCTAAAAGCTTGTGTAGTTGTGTTGGGCGCTCAAAATTGTATGAGTCGACCCATTTGAGCTCAGCTAGAGCGATAATATGGTACGTCGATCATGTGGTGTTCAATAGGGTTTGAGAAGAAGATGGAACCCGAGTACGTACGTACTGCAAGACGATTTTACAGAAAGCTAAGAATCTCCAAGTCTCTAAAAGGATGTTGATGTTCGTTCAGCTGAAAACTTGAGACGCTAGCTAGGAGGGATTCAAAAGCAGCATCGAGCATGAACCAATTAATGAATGTGCTCTTTCTAGAAAGAAGATCAAAGACATGGTGTGTACTTAATTTAGTCTCGCTGCGGGTACTATATATCTTGCAGAATCACACCAAAGCCTATGGGACATGATTCACAAAAGAAAACATATCATGTATATGGATCTTGCAGAAAAATAGTACTTTCTATAAAACATATCTGGTTAGAACATGATTAGTTCGTTTTTGTTCCGTCGTTAATAAGTTTGGATAGTCTTGGTTTCATTCTGGACGAATCTAAAGCATCATCATCAGAGAATTACTATCTTTAGTTTTCTTGCACTTACTTTTTTTATTAGTTACATTTACAGTATCTCGCAGCGTAGTTTGTATTTGTGGTTTTTGAACTCTACAACGACTCTTTTTGTCATAACCCCTATGGAGTGAGCTGTTTGAAGTTGCAACTTATCAACCTTTTATTTATGGATACACGCCCTTCTTTCAAAAAACTATATTTCAAAAAATATAGCTCCCTATATTTCACTTTTAGCCAAACGTAGCCAATGAAATAGCTAACTGTTAGATAAAGTTTTTATGCACTATTATTAAATGTTGATATAAAATCACTAACATATATGTACATACACGTTTTTTTTATTAAGGAGAATCTTTATGGATTAAATTCAGTTTACCTCCTCAAACTTTAGATCGAAAATCAGTTTGATACCTTAATTTTTTTTTAATCAAGATCATTCCTACATTTTCAATTTCCATCATTCTAGTCCTAATTTAGAATTTGACTTCAACTATGACATCACATGCTGACTTGTCACTGACAGCATGACCCACAAAAAGGGTAAAATGGATATTATTAATTAGAAATATTAATGATATTATTGTTATTATTATGAATATGTCATTACTAATAGAAGGAAAAAAATATATTGGGTCTTCTGTTCTTTGCGTAGCAGGGAACTCAAAGAGAAGAGAAAGTCACAATTCGATCCAATGTTCAGATCTAAGAGACTATGGTCAAGATCACCAATATTTGCAAGGACTTGAAGCACAAGATTGTGGAGCTTCAGATTAGAGGACTGGTTGAGATCACGTCGCCGATTCCGATTGAGAAGGAGGATAAGGAGCGAGATGGCGCCGCGTCTTCTTCGTCGCCGGCAAAGTTGAAGAGCTTGGGGTGTTGGTCTTGAGCTTCTTGGGCTTGCTAAAGGAGGATTATGGAAGAGATTTTAGAAATTTGGAGGGGGAAGAGAGAGAGAGAGAGATGTGCAGGTTATGAAGATTGAAGAATAGGGAGGAAAAGAAAGTCAAGAAACTCATTGATGAAGAGTTGAAGACAAACTAACATATGAACTATTATTATATTTGTTTTTGCATAATAGCAAGCAACCATGCTTGTGGTCTGGTGGTCAGTGGCTTGTCTTGACTATTGATATGGGATGGGTTCGAATTAGCAAGAAAAGACTTTTTATCTGATTATTTTCAGAAATTTTTACCAAGGCCAAGGACAGTTTGGACATTTTGTTTAAAAATAGGTAATGTTGTTGGTGACGAGTCAACATATGAGGTCATAGTTCTAAATTGGGACTAGAATGATGGAAATTGAAAGTATAGGGATGATCCTGATTAAAAAAAAAGTTGAGGTATCAAACTGATTTTCAACCTAAAGTTTGAGGGGGTAAATTGAATTTAATCATTTATTCTTATAGTATGAATTTCTGCTTTACACTCATTTTCCAATCAAATTTTTACATCTCCATCATCTGGTCTTTAGTCACTAATGTATAGACTATCTCTGCAAATTTTCAGTCAATTTGGTTATCATCTATGTTGCATGGACACGACACGGCGCGACATGGCAAATCCAAAAAATCTAAGATCTGACATGGCTTGGACACGGCAAATAATTAATACATTTTCGTATTTTAATACATAAAAAAATATTAAAAACATGAGCTCGAGACCACATACGGTTATCAACAAAGAGACGCCGCAATTGAATTGAGATTAAGAAACTCGGTGACTAATTTGAAGTGGAAAAGAGAGATGAAGGAAGAGTGAAAAAAGGAGATTAAGTTGCAATTTACAAATTAGATCAGATTATGAGAGTTTAAACATTAGCAGAAGGGATATATCATATATAAACTCTTATTATTCTTTTTTTTTTTTGTCTGCTTAAAGGCTGTGATAGTTTTACTTTTGGGTTTATGTGTTTTTTTTTTTAAAAAAAAATTTGAAATTGCTGATGTGGCGTGTCGAATGATGACATGGCATGTCGATCAAAGTGTCGGATCATGTCGAAAAAGTCAACATTTTTCGAAACGCCACATGACGTGTCGGACACCGCGTTAGTGCGTGTCGTGTCGCATCGGCGTGTCAGGGTGTGTCGGACACTCCGCCCTTAGAAGTGTCCGTGCAACATAGGTTATCATTAAGACATTCAAACTCGATTAAACCAATGGACGAACTGAATTCTGTCGAATTTGAACCATTCATGTTTATAACTAAAAAACACAGTTATGAGTCCTTAACGATTATCAAATGGTTGAAATTTTACAGAGATGATCTATACATTAGTACTTAAAGACTAGATGACGGAGATGTGAATATTCGAAGGTAAAGTGAGTCTAAAACAAAAACCCATACCATAAAAATAAATAAAGACCTCTTTAGCCAAGAAAGTCGGTCTATATATGATAGTGAGAAATTTATTTCCACCACCGATATTCCATGATTTGCAACTTTGGATTATTTTCTATAGAATTGTTACCTTCTTCTTTAAAAAAAAGAAAGATTATGATTAAGTATAAACTGTAGAGAATGAGAGATAGCAAGAGAATAGAGAATCATTATCTTATTCATTGATAGGAGCCTTTTATATAGGAATTACAAAATACCAATATGGTAATGATAAGGAATATATAGTCTTATTCTAACTACATATCTTGTTGGCAAAAGGCTAAGGCACACATAAAGAATATCTTAGAAGGATGCAGAGTATTCTATAACACTCCCCTTGTGCCGTGCGCCGCTATGCCGGTGGTGCTGATATGTTGCCTAGTCAAAAACCTCGTCAAATAACAAAAACCTTATGGGAGAAAAACTAAACATTGATCGTAGGAGAAAAGGAGTACAACGCACCAACTACTTCATTGGGAACTCGATCATATGATGCTCCCCCTGATAAGTATCTTAATTAGAGAGACTTGATAAACGCTGCATTCCAATGCTTTTCACATGTTTCTCCAAAGTAGATTTAAACCAAGACTTAAGCAAGTCTGCCATGTGTAATGATTAACCTTAACCAAACACATTCATGAACAACTTCATGTTGATCAATGATCTCTGCAAAAGACAAACGAGTATGCGATGTTGCCTCGTTAAAAACATTGCCAAGCAAAAAACCCAGTGGGACAAAAGTCTTGATCTAAGGGAAAAATAGCACAACATGGTTGATATGACACAACCGCACCCTTCACATTTGATAATGACATATACATGCTAGACTCCCCCTGAAGTCTGCATCTCCCCCTGATCTTTACATCAATTATAGGGCTCTTCCTGATTCTTACTAATCACAGAAGTTTCAATAATTTAGCATGTTAATGCTCTTTAACATGTCTTCAAATGTGGCATTAGACAATGATTAACTAGATCATGCCGTATTGTCTTTAAACGATCTTTAACACTTAGATCTTGAGGAGAAGGCTGCTTGTGAACTCAAAACATAAGTTCACGCTGGAAATCAGATTTTCGCGCAGCATGACCATGGGGTACTATAACAGTCGTAACTTCCTCTAGAAAATACGTATGAATGAACCTTAAACGGTTTTGGAAACTAGACTCATTTAGCTTTCCAACTGTATATTACACACATTCTTGTTCGTTAGGAGCTATTCACAACGTCCCGTCGAAGTTGACTATTTTGCTAAAATCAGATTCTCGGATAGATTCGTCATACTTTATAAAAACGGCCATAACTCACTCAATATGATATGTATGATCAAATGGTTGGTGTCCCTGGAAAGTAGACACATAGAACTTTCCAATGATACCAATTTCACCATTTTATAGTAAGTGAGATTTCCTGTAGGTTCCGTGGAATTTGACTTACAAAACTTGACAGATTCTGATTTCGCTTTTGATGTGTTTTTCTTATGTAGGGATAGAATAAGTTTCAACCTTTCATACCATTAAGTATTGAAAAAAAGGAGTTACTGTTATTACATTGTTATTGCGTGGGCGCATAGCTACACTTAGCTTTACAACTTTTCATAGCAAATGAGATGTCAAGTTTTTCTTTTTGTGTTGTGTACATTGATGGGTCTTATTGTACTTAGATGAGAATTTCATCTCTTAACAAATATTTGTCATCTTTCTTTAGAAAAAACAACGGATCTCTCTTTAGAGTAAAGACTTTGACTAATCATGGGGTATATGTACGCCTCACTTTTGTTAGAACGCCTAAGTAGATTGATGGAAAATCATCATCAATACAGTCATCGAGTACATTTTCAAGATTGTGTCTTCCCAAGATCTTTTTCATTCTTAACTTCGGATGTTGATACATATTGGCATCTCTTGATCTATCAAGAGTCTATGTAAATCCAGAATGAACACGCAAATGCATAATTTACCATATCCCTTCCAAATCAAGTAGTTAATTAGTGTGCATTTCAAACTCTCTTGCAAACGCACGCTCATGTGGTCTAGAGCCACTTGATTTGGGTGAATGAAGTTCGTTTAAGACCTTCATGTATATATCTGATCCCGTAGAGATGTTATTATGACTACATTCATAGGCTGCATGTTCAGTTATTCTGAAAACTACCAAACTAATAAAGTAGTGGAGTGCAATGACATCCATTACGAGAGCATATCTTATCGTAGTCGATCCTAGTGCGTGTTAGTGAGAGAACTTGTGCCAAAATGTGAGTCTAAGCTCTTGTTCTCACTACGCTATCTAACAAAGACATAGTTGATAAGGTTTAGCTTGCGGTGTCGGCATCACCTGCCCAAAGACCTATCTCTTTGTTAATGCTGGATCGCATCTTTCCATTAGGCCAATCAACTAAGTTGATATCCATCAACGAAGGGTGGTTCGATAATAGACTCATTATCCCACGTCCTCATGTACACTAGTGTAATACTTGTAGAGATCTCTATATGGATTTGATTTGACATTGAGGCGTCCCCCAACGATAATCACAATTCAAACTTCATGAGACGGATTTGAGTATCACTGATCAATAGATCAGGTTGTGCAAGCTCGATTTCTTCCTAGTGCGAGAAAGTATTGAACCTAAGGGTCTCCCTCCTTTTAGGGAGCCACACGGCTTTGTGACACCAATTTTGCCACTATATGGCGTCACCATATCACCATCCATGGTGATGGCGTTAAGACCAACTCATTTTGGTCGCGCCATGTCCTCTTGATAGGACATTAATCCCTGCAGACATATTTGCAACATGTGATCTCGTCACTTTAACACTTTAACACTTTAAGAATTTGGGATCAAGATGAGACTTAGTAGGGACAAACCACGACAATTCACGTCGTTCCACTTCAACACTTGTGTTCTTATCTCCCTCTAACGGTGGGAATAACATTGTCTCATCAAAGTGACAATTCCGCAATTTAACGGTGAATGAGATCGCCTGACAAGGTTTCTACATAAGCGGATTATAGGTGGAGGTTCATATCCAACCTAAACTTATTTATCTCAAATGACCCATCATTGTGCGTAGTGACATTGCGATTTGGCACCATAAAATAACATCTAGCCGAGCTCAAAGATTGAAGATCCATTTCAATCTTGTTTGCGCTCAAGGATTGCAATTTCGTTTCAATCTTGGGTACACAGTCACGAGCTGTAATACAACAATATTCAATGATGGTGGGTCGTAGATGGATAGTAAGCTGCATGCAAATATTGCATAGCCCTAAGACACAATAGAAAAATTAGTGCGCATCAATAATGTTCGAGCGACAAGCTAAAGTTGCTTGGCCGTACGTGTAGCCTCGGTGAGACCGTATTGCGTGTGAACATGGGGTACAAGACACTTCAACTTATATCCCGATAAACTTCTTTAAAGAATGGGTAGTGAGCCCGTAGAAATATAAGTAGCATAAATAGTATATAATAGTGTAACACGTGACCAGTGTATTAACACTTCAACCAACACCATAAATCATAAAAATGTGTCCGCAAGCTGGTTGTATCTATCTACATAGTTTGATGTAAGAATGGAATGCTCACTTTTGTGTCATTTAGCGTAGGAGGGTCTCACTCCTAATTTAGCTAAAAAATAGGCTTTCAAAGCGAGCAATGAGCATTGCAGAGGACCAATGAGACATCGAGGGAAAGCCGGTGCACCTCAATTTCTTGAGGAATTGACCGGACAGCCTCTGGGAAGTTAGAGCCTTGTTCAGGTGACGTCAATGTCCCCAAGGTGCCGCCATTTACAACCATGGCGTCACCATCATGCTTCATGGAGAAGGTAGATTCCAAATGTCTTCGTTTTAAGAGGAAGAATATATGTCCATGAGAATTCTCAAAATTTGGACTATTATATCTCTTCCAAGATAACCTGAATTGGTCAAAACCAAAACCAAAGTCTATATGAGTCGGTATCCCAAATATCATGTTTGACGACAACATAGGATTCGATACTCGAATCGTAGTGACATACAATCCACTAAATTGACTCATGAACTTCTCCAAGATGCACTTCAGTCCGCATTCATGAGAAAGTATACACAAAAGAATTTTTGTTCATTCTCATAATATATTTTCAAATGAAAACTATTAGCATAAATGTCTTTAAAGCTCAACATGGTTTGGTTGTCTCTCAATGCATAGAGGGCATCTGTGACGTTGATTATGGTGCCATGAAGCATCAAGATTCAAGCTAAACTGTGTCCCTAAATGACCGGTATGATTCAATCATTGTAGTCACAGAAAATTTACAAGGCACAAAATCTCGAGATAGTTGCCGGTTCCTTAGAATGTTGTAGATAGTTCCACTATCTGCGAGGCACTCAATGTCTCTATGAGACAAATCTACAAAATGGAGTAGATAGGAGAGTAAATAGTTCCACTTGAACCATTTAGAGGGATTGAAAGAAGCTGCAAAAAATTTCCGCGCAGAATGACCTTTGTGCACTAAAATAGCCATAACTTCTTCGTTAAAATATATATGGATGAACCGCGAAAAGTTATGAAAACTAGACTCGTAGAGCTTTCCAATGATATAAAGCTCACTGTCTGGTTCGTTCGGAAACTGTTTACAAAGCTCAAACGAAGTTGACTGTCCAAAAGGGGCAGATTGCCGTTTTTCACAGATTTGGCATTGACAAAAATTTGAAGCTTACGGATGGCATGTGGTCATAAGCCGAAGCCAAAATGACGTGTATATGATCAAAATCAAATCCTTTTGGTCTTTCCAAAGTCGTAAACTCTATGACTAGTTAGCGAAAACTAACTCAGAGGACCTAGAGGATTCGATCATGATGATAATTGTCCGGTTTTGATAAGTCTTCAACGTCTTTTACAAGACGGAAATTGGTTTAATAGCGTATGGGGATCTAAAATCAAAAGCTTTTGGTAACTCCAGATCAGTATGACCAGACATGTCCGTGGAGGGTTGATAGTGCGAGGCACACTTGAAACCACTATCTCCTTAATTTCGGACAATTCTAAGACATCACATTGAGTTTAGATGAGCCTAGTTGAACAGTTGATGATGAAAAATCTGCTATACGATAGAAGACTTAACCAGAAAACACGTGGGCGATCCTCCTTGAGGATGTGGTGCCGTGAGTCACTTTCAAAGGAATAGACCAAAATCGGCACAATATGCCATGTTTCTAAGGACGATGTAAGAATGTACATCTTTTTTGTAAATCAATATGAACCATAAAAGGAGAATAATTTCATAACTGCAAAAAAATTCTCAAGACCAAGGTTCTAAAACTCGGTCAACTCGGCCGAGTACTCGCCGAGTACTCGGTACTCGGCTAGTCACCGTGGCGATTTTGGCCTACTCAGTGCCTCTAGTCGGCCAGCAGAAAATCGGCCGAGTACTCGGTCCAACTCGGTCAACTCGGTCAGCCAAAAAAAAAAAAAAAAGAAGGCAAACGACGTCGTTTTGAAACCCTAATAACTCGATTTGTCTCTAGTCTCTCGCTCCAGAGGCTCAGTCGCTCATCTCTCGCTCCAGTCGCTCTCAGTCGCTCTCAGTCGCCCAGTCGCTCTCCCTCACCTCGCCGGCTCGCCTCCCCGCCTCTTCTCTCGCCTAGTCCGCCTCCTCTCACAAGGATCGGATTGTTGACTGGTGGTGATGATGATGTTGTTTCGGATCTTCC
>NC_020493.1:21763958-21801703 GCF_000184155.1 Fragaria vesca subsp. vesca | reverse complement strand
CGGATTCGGAGGGAGTACAAGATGGATATGGAGAAGAAGAATTTGAGGCATAGTTACATATGCTTGGGATTTGTTTGCAAGAATTGTAATTTGGTTTGCTTTTATTACTTATGTTATTGTAATGGACTAATGGTTGTTTTATTTTTTAGACATTATTATCTCTTAAATATTGTAATATTTTATGGACTATTTTTATTATTTTAGACATTATATATTAGATTATATGTTTTAAAAATAATAAAAAAAATCTAGAAATTAGAATCCGAGTACTCCCCGAGTACTCGGCCGAGTACTCCTCTACTCGCTACTCACCGGCCGGCCGACCGACTACCGAGTAGCGAGTTTTAGAACCTTGCTCAAGACATTCAATTTTCCTAATGTGAGTAGTGAGGACTTTTAAGTTGAGGACTAGTTGAGGATTTTTCGGTTTATGGTTTAAAAGACCCAATTTTTTATCACATTTTGACATCTCATCCGTTCAGTTTTTAGGTTTATATGCAGATCATTTCTACAAATTTTCGGCCAAATTGATGTTCGTTAAGATAACAAACTAGATCAAATTAATGGACGAACCAAATCTGTCAAATATGAACCGTTCAAGTTCATAATTGATAAATCACACTTATGAATGCCGTAACAATTTTCAATATAGCTGAAAATTTAGAGAAATGATATACTCATAAATACCTATAGACTGAACGGTCAAGATGTAAATATAATATCGAAAGATGGGATAAGCCGAAAAGCCCTCACCAAATCCTCAACTTAAGGGTCCTCACTAGAAGAGTTCCTAATAAACAAAGGACATTGATACGACGTCTTATTACATATAGCTTGGAAAGAAAATCAATGTCTAACCAATGACGTCAAAGTTATGGGTAGTTAGAGCAGGATCCGAATCTTTAAAATCCGCGATCATGAGGATGACGTTCTTGTCCTCATATTGATTTTCTGTATATCTTATTCATTGATATGAGTCTTTTATATAGGGAATTACAAAGTACCAATATGGTAATGACAATGAATACATAGTCACATTCTAACTACATATCATGTTGGCAAAAGACCAAAGCACACATAAGGAATATCCTAGAATGATGGATTATACATTAATATCACATACATTCTCTTCATTCATCTCAAGTCACTGTGGAAGAAATTGCAACTTATTAAACAAAGACTCTTATGTAGTGAGAAATGCTCCTAAACCTTCAAGCCTCTATTATTTGGGGATTTCACTTTCCTTTTTCGATTTCATTTTTCACTTGTCAATCAAGAAAACAAAAATAAAAACAAAATCTACTTTCGTACTCCTCACTCCACTCCCTACACCAACACTTCAAGCAAACCATGAGAGCCATCAAACTGACTGTCTTCTTCCTAAGCAAGCAAGAAAAAAAACCTTCTTACCGTGTCTCAGAAATTCATAACGCTGTTACTCCCCAAAACCACCCATCCAAACCCCCTCAGATATTATTTCTCTCCCAATCAAAACAAAATTGAGAATGATAAAAACCAAACCTTTACTACTGCATACTTTGAGAATGATAAATACCAAACCTTTATCACCACTCTCCCTCCCAACTCTTCCCACCACAAAAATGGAGGGAGCAGCTCTCCTCCGCTCGTCTCTTTCCTCCACCAACCGCGCCTTCTTCTCCTTCCGCCCCCGCTTCTCCCGCTCCTTCTCCTCTTCTGCTTCTTCAGCTCTCAGAACCAATCGCCACCGTCAGATTCTCCGGCCCTCCCTCCTCCGCCGCACCTTCCTCCTTCCCGCCGCCTCCCCTCACTTCTCCAGGCGCTTCTCCTCCCTCTCCCCGCGCGCCGTCGCCACGCCGCTCACGCCGTCTCCGTCTGGTAACTCTTCTTTCTCACTCTCAAAACCCTAGCTTTTCCCAATGCGTCGTCGTTTTGATTGTTTATATTTGTGTGTGTGGTTTAGAGTCGTCTGGAGTTTCCGATGAGGTTGCGGAAAAGCTGGGATTCGAGAAGGTCACTGAAGAATTTATTGGAGAGTGTAAATCCAAAGCTCTGCTCTTCCGGCACAAGAAGACCGGTGCTCAGATGATTTCGGTTTCTAATGATGATGAGAACAAGGTTTTCGGCATTGTTTTCCGAACACCACCGTGAGTATAACCCCAAAATCGACTCTTTTATGTACCTGAGCTTTGAATTTATGAATTAGGATAGTGTATAAATGCTGTTCGTCTTGCATTTGATTAGTATTTTCGGCCTGTAACTGTGAATGTGTACTTGCTTAGTGTATGAGAATCGGGACATTGTTGATATCTTGATTCTATTTGTTGTTGCAGAAATGATTCCACTGGAATTCCACACATTCTGGAGCATAGTGTGTTGTGTGGGTCCAGGAAATACCCTTTGAAAGAGCCGTTTGTGGAATTGTTGAAAGGGAGCTTGAACACTTTTCTCAACGCATTCACCTATCCTGATAGGACTTGCTACCCCGTTGCCTCCACAAATACAAAGGTAAAAACGAGTTTGAGTACAATGTGGTTTACGGTGTATATCTTCTGTATTCTGAAATAGTGGTTTTCTTTTTTTAATTCAGGATTTCTATAATCTGGTCGATGTGTACCTGGATGCTGTGTTCTTTCCAAAATGTGTGGAGGATTTCCAGACTTTCCAGCAGGAGGGCTGGCATTACGAGCTCAATGATCCTTCTGAAGACATTTCTTATAAAGGTCGGATATAGATAGAAGTGCCCATTTTTACGTGTCCCTTTCTTAGATTTGCACTCTGGCAGAATTGTGTTTTTTTTTTTGTTGTTGCCCATTTCTAAGTGTGCCTAATTTAGTTTTAATCAATTTTGTTCTTACTTTCAGGAGTTGTTTTCAATGAGATGAAAGGGGTGTACTCCCAACCTGATAATATATTAGGGCGGATTGCTCAACAGGCAAGTTTTCTCTGTAACCTAAGTTTTTGTTCTGGGAGTTTGTATTTTTGACATCCATATATGCTAATTATTGAGTGTCATATGTTCCTGTTGAGTTCTCATTAACCTCTTGCTGATTTCAAAAGAGGCTGGATGATTTCTCTTTCTCTCTATCTCTGCTCCTTACCTCCCTCCTACCTTCTGTCTCTTATCTTATCTCCTCTCATAAATGGCTTTGTGTAATATGAGTCGCCACCTGAATCTGTTTATTGAACTAGCGCAAGGTCAATTCTAGGAAACTATGTAACTAGTGGAGATGAAAGTTATCTTGGGCTTTCTATTTTAACAGACAAGTTTAGGCTGAATGTCATATTAAATCGGATGTATGTAATAAGCTAAGATTTATCAGTTTACTATGTGCTGGTTACACTGATATTACTATAATGATGTAATTATGGTTCATGAATTCTGGATTTTGTTACGGCGCCTGATAAGTATGCTAGCCATCTATGTTGCTGATATGCTTAGCTACAGAATCATCTTTGTTATTGTTAATGATTCTATTACTTAATATTGAATGGCTCTTTGAGTCTGAAAGACTCGAGTGCCACCAGTTTGTTGTCATGTTGCCCCTGTGTGTGTAGTACTTTTGTAGAGTCCCTCTGGTTTCCTTTAATAATTGTTTAATTTACTTTTACTGCAGGCTCTTTTCCCAGACAATACCTATGGTGTGGACAGTGGAGGTGATCCAAAAGTTATTCCCAAACTGACATATGAGGAATTTAAGGTTTGTTGTGTTAACTGTTGTGAGCTATTTATGTCATAATACTTGGATAGGATTTCAAATATCTGATAGTTGAGGTGTTGTAACCTTGAGATAGTTGGTCTAGTTGACATTATGGTGGTTTTAGTGGTTAGTGGAGGATCTTTTCTAAAATCTGACTTTACGTTTTCTTTTTGGGTGAGTTCTGTGCAATGTTATATTCAGCACATTCTTTGCAATCTTATAAAGCAGTGTCCTGGATAATATTAGCATGCTTCTGACATATCATCTGACGTTCTGGACCATTTTGGCTGTAGAATGATTTAGATTTGATTAAGAAAGAGTTTTTTTTGTGTTTACAGTAGCTGCTGCTTATGAGTGTTTGTATTTCAGTCACAGGGGCTGTTAGTAGAATTAGCAGTGGCAGTTTGTGTATATATCACATTATTAGTTACACTTACTAATCTGTGGAAAGCTGGTGGTACTATCTTCTTGTATCCCAAGCATACTATCTATTCATATAGGATTACCCAACACACACACGCGCGCACACACACAGATATATTTCTGTCTTAAATAATAATTGTGCTCTTTATGACAAAACAACTACAGGAGTTCCACCGTAAATATTATCATCCGAGCAATGCCAGGATTTGGTTTTATGGAGATGATGATCCAACTGAGCGGCTACGCATTTTAAGTGGTATGAAAATTTGATCAGCTTATTTGTGCATACATATATTTGAATGGGATGCAATTTTTGACACTAATTTTTTATAATTATTTTTATCCATTAGATCTTAGTTGATCAAATGGTTGTTATCAACTGTGAGTATGATTAGGCATGTGACATGGCAATAATATTATTTTCAAATAAAATAAATGAATTTAATTAAACAAATTTGTTTAATGAAAATCGAAGAAAAAGTTCTACATTGAACTCCTGAAGATAGAACAGAGTGTTCTTCAGCGAAAATAAAAATAAAAATCCAGGTTCACATATATGGAAAAGTGGTGTGTGTGCTTATATTCATGTATAGGAAGCCATCAAATACATACACTGATTCATAAACAACCTAATCAATCTTCTTAATTGAAGGGGCAATTCAATTGGTCATGTTAAATGAATAACTCTGCAGACTAGACTTTGCTGGGCAAACCCTAATTCTTTGCTTGTAGAATATATAAGAAGCATTCAAATACTATGATGCTGAACTACATCCAATCATTGATATCTAAACTCTTCTTTAATCATTCCCTTTTTTCAAGATGGTCTTGGGTATTATTTGAAGGGAAGCACACCTCCTTGCCATAAACCTGGTGTTCATTTGGTATTCTTATGCAGTCAATCAAGCAAAGATTTTAGTTTGATTTTTGAAAAAAATTGTTCAAATGAATTCATATATCTTTTTATTTGAAAATAATATCATCGCCATGTCACTAGCCAAATCACACTCACAGTTTATAAGATCTAATGGATAAAAATAAGTGTAAAAAATAGTGTCAAATATTGTGTCCCTTGAACTGGACCCTATTTGAATTGCTTTTGTTTGCTTGCAAACTATCATGTCTACGATGTTCTGATTATGATTGAGAACTGATCGCTCCATAAATATTGTTATAAATGCTAATCTGGCCGTTTAAACCATGTTACAGACAACCTATTTCTGTTTGATAAATATATTTTGATCGCTCTCGTTATGTCCCGAGCTGCCATTTATTTATTGCAAGATAAAAAAAATTATGAACATTGTGGAATAATATATTTTGAATCTATAGCATTGTATTCCTACTCTCACTCTCTCGATATATCTACAGAGTACCTAGATATGTTTGATGCAAGTTCAGCTCCAAATGAATCAAGGGTTCAAACACAAAAACTATTTTCGGAACCAGTTAGGATTTCTGAGACATATCCTGCTGGTGAGGGTGGCGACTTAAAGAAAAAAGACATGGTATGCATCAATTGGTTGCTCTCTGAGAAACCCCTAGATTTGGAAACGGAGCTTGCCCTTGGGTTTTTGGATCATCTAATGTTGGGAACTCCTGCCTCTCCATTGAGGAAAATATTGCTAGAAAGTGGCTTGGGAGAAGCTATCATTGGAGGTGGGGTTGAAGATGAGCTCCTTCAACCTCAGTTTAGTATTGGGTTGAAGGGTGTTTCTCAAGATGATATTCCAAAGATAGAAGAATTAGTCATGAGTACACTTCAAAACCTAGCGGACGAGGGGTTTGATACAGCTGCTGTAGAAGCATCCATGAATACCATTGAGTTTTCTCTCAGGGAAAACAACACCGGATCATTTCCTCGTGGTTTGTCCTTGATGCTTCGATCCATGGTACACGGCCTATTTAGTTTGCTTTCATTCTTTTTTGTTCAATAAAATACCTGTCATCTTTTTTGACCATATATACTTGATCACAAGCTTAACTCAGTTCTTTTTTCTTTTACTTTTTCTCAAAGGGCAAGTGGATATATGATATGGATCCATTTCAGCCATTGAAGTATGAGAAACCTTTACTGGCACTAAAAGCAAGAATAGAAGAAGAAGGCTCTAAAGCTGTTTTTTCTCCTTTAATAGAGAAATTCATTTTGAACAATCCTCATCGAGTTGTGGTAGAAATGCAGGTAATCAATCATAAATTTTTCCGCAAAGCTTGCTTGCTCTTTTCTTTACTCCTAACTAGTAAAATCTATGTCAGCCTGATCCAGAAAAAGCTTCTCGTGATGAAGCAGCCGAGAAAGAGATTTTGGAGAAAGTAAAAGCAGGTATGACAGAAGAAGATCTCGCTGAGCTGGCACGCGCTACACAAGATTTGAAACTGAAGCAGGAAACTCCTGATCCACCAGAAGCTTTGAGAAGTGTTCCAAGCCTCTCTCTGCAAGACATTCCAAAGGAACCTATTGCTATTCCAACAGAGGTCCGTCGCCTTAAATGTTTTGTGTTCCAGTTTCATACAAGTTTTACCTCTAGTTCATTAAAAAGTAATTAAATAAGAAAACCTCTCTGTTAAATGTAGGTTGGAGACATCAATGGAGTTAAAATTTTGCAGCATGACCTTTTTACAAATGATGTTCTCTACACTGAAGTTGTGTTCGACATGAGTTTGCCAAAGCAAGAGCTCCTTCCTCTGGTACCTCTTTTTTGGTAAGATGCTGTCTTCAATATGAGTCACTGAAATTTTAGTTGCTATTAAGCATAACATGATGTTCTACAAATGAAGTTTTCTATTGGAAGGTTGACTTCTGAAGAAACTCAAAAAGTGATTTATCTTAGTTTGCTTTTCCTTGGGATTGTCTGCACAAACTAATTGATTCTCCACTTCCACCATTTGGTAGTTTATCTATATATCCAAATTCATAATGAGCTCTGGAAGCGAGACAAAAAATTTCTACTTTAGCCTATGGTTGTCAAGGTAGAACATAATGCTCCAGGGACCATCCTGCAATGCTTCCATTGTCAGACATACTTCATGAATGTGTTAGTTTCAGTTACCTGTCATTAACTAAGAAAATGAAGAAGGCTTACGTTGATGCCCATTTCTCACCAACTCCCTTATATTAGTCAATAAGAGAAACCGATTCTAATTCTCTTTTATTATTAGTCTTTTGTTACGTCTCTCCATTAAAAAATAAATAAATAAAAAAAATCTCATCAATTCTTAGATAATGTTAGTCTCTCAGGCATTTCTATCATTTGTTTAGAATCCCTGAGATACAAGGGGGCTCTGGTAACTAAAATTTCATCCCCCCATTTCTGAAACCCCTATTGGAAAAATATGAAAGTCCAAACTTTTCATCCATAGGAAATTATGAATTATGCGTATTAATTAACTACTAGACTACATGTTTACAGCAAATTGCACATAACTGTTTCTGGGTGAATACCTTAATGTTCTGAACTACTAGACTACACATTTCTGAATACCATGTCTGTTTAATAAGATATTCATGTTCGTTTCCACTAATTTTAGCAACTCATCGTGCCAAGAAAAGAAAAGAAAATTCCATATATCAGCCTTGCTGAAAAATCGGATGCAGTACTAGTAGTAGTAACAGCACTGATAGTATGAGCATCCTGCACAGAGCGGCAGACTAGTGGATTTATGTACTGACATCGGTAGTTTAAAAACGATGATCATGTACAAAGTACCGGTCAAGATCTACATGCATAATTAAGAATGAAGTTCTTTTTTGGGGGAAAGAGTGGCTGACTTTATCATGATGATCTTAACAGTCAATCATTGCTGGAGATGGGAACCAAAGATTTGAGTTTTGTGCAACTTAATCAGTTGATTGGAAGAAAAACTGGAGGGATATCAGTATATCCAATGACATCATCCGTCCGGGGCAAGAAAGATGCATGTAGCCATATAATTGTTCGAGGCAAAGCCATGGCAGGACGTGCTGATGATCTATTTCACCTGGTATTTTTTTTTCCTTTCCCAAACGTAAAATGGTTCCAGCTTCATTACTTATCGATCAATCTAAGTGAAGATTTTGATGTACTTAGATAATTGATCTTGCTGTTAATACTCATTTCTCAGAACTTGTCTTGATTTTTTGTTGCACTGAAGTCCAAGTTTTCTTTCACAGTGATGAATTATTCATGTACTACTTTTGGCACCATTAGGTTACAGTAGTCAGATGTAGGAAAATGTTTATGCACTGGGCTTGAGGAACAACTTCAAAAATAACTATTTGAATGACCAATGAATATGTTATTGCAGATGAACTGCATTCTTCAAGAAGTCCAGTTCACAGACCAGCAGCGGTTTAAGCAGTTCGTTTCCCAAAGCAAAGCTAGAATGGAGGTATAGTTTGTTTTCTAGAATAACATGTCAACAGAACGGATACTACTATTAGTGATCAAAGCTTAAAGAGTTTATGGTACTCCTTTTCAGAACCGATTGAGGGGTAGCGGTCATGGAATTGCTGCTGCAAGGATGGATGCAAAGCTAAATGTTGCGGGGTGGATTTCTGAACAAATGGGTGGTTTCAGGTTGGACCATAACTTTCAACTGATTTGACGTCTTAGCAAAGTGTCCAATGTTTTTCTCATTTTGAAGTGTACTACAACAGACATGGAGTTTTTGATTTGGTTGCCTCAAATAGCTTAAGATCAAGTTTCTTTTTTTTTTTTTTTTTTGCTGCCACTTGAATGATTTCAATAATTTTGAGAAGCTTTCCAGATTTCTGATTTCTTATTAATCCATATATACATTGAAATCAACTATTTTTCTTTCCTTCTACCAATTCAGTTTCTGATTCAGTTTTTGTAATTTCTGTCAACATAGTTACTTGGAGTTTCTACAAGATCTTGAACAGAAAGTTGATAATGATTGGGAGAAAATATCTTCATCTCTTGAGGAGATTCGCAAGTCCTTGCTTTCACGAGAGGGTTGCTTGATTAATATGACTGCTGAAGGAAAGAATCTTACCAACTCTGAGAAGTTTGTTGGCAAATTTCTGGATTTGCTGCCTAGTAAATCTCCCCTTACAAGAACTACTTGGAATGCTCGATTACCTTCTACTAATGAAGCCCTTGTTATACCTACTCAGGTTATAGCGCAATTAATTATCAGCATGCTTCCTTTTCTTTTTTCCATAATTATTGGAGTAATTATTCTAATCTCTTACTTTCTACAGGTTAATTATGTTGGAAAAGCAGCCAACATTTATGACACTGGATATCAACTTAATGGAAGTGCATATGTTATCTCCAAATACATAAGTAATACATGGTTGTGGGATCGTGTACGAGTAAGTGGTGGAGCATATGGAGGCTTTTGCGACTTTGATAGTCACTCTGGTATAACTATTATCTGTTTTATGTTTGTATGGAGTTTTATTTGCTGTCACATGACTCAGAACCTAACATTGTCGGACTTGATGTAGGTGTGTTCTCCTTCTTATCTTATCGCGACCCCAACTTGTTAAAGACGCTTGATATATATGATGGAACTGGGGAGTTTCTACGACAACTAGATATGGATGAAGAAACTCTCACAAAGTCCATTATTGGAACAATTGGAGATGTTGATTCCTACCAGCTTCCTGATGCCAAAGGTTACAGTAGGTATGTGGAGATAACTTATTCTACAAAGAGTTGATATTTTTATCAGCCATTATGATACAAAAGGGAGCAAGAAAAGAATTATTTCATCTTGAAATATGCCTGTTAATGGAAATAACCAAGTGACATAATATACAACCTGATAAAAAATCTCATTTGTGATTCCCTCAGATGTTTCTGTATTAACTATTAACCCATTTCCCTTTTTAATTTTTACAGTTTAATGCGGCATTTATTGGGAGTTTCAGACGAGGAAAGGCAAATTAGACGAGAAGAAATATTGTCAACCAGGTAAAGATGCTGATTCTTAAACCAAAACATTAAAATTATTTTAAGACAGATGCCTGTGAATAATTTTTATGCTCATGATTTTTACTTGTAACGCCTTTGTCCAACAGCTTGAAAGACTTCAAGGAGTTTGCAAATGCTATTGATGAAGTTAAAGACAAAGGGGTTTCTGTTGCAGTGGCATCTCCAGATGATGTCGATGCAGCACAAAAGGAAAGATCGAACTTATTTGAAGTGAAGAAAGCCCTCTAAGACGGGCATTGATGCAATGCTGTTATAATTTATAAAGAAATGGCCGCCTTATGCGTCTCTGTTTCCACCCCTCCACATAGAAAATCAATGCAACACCAATAGTAGATCAGGAAAGAAATTTTGAAATACTTTAAGGTGTACCCTGTCTTGCTACTGATTCTCACTTCAGACTGAAGAATGAGATCCAATTTTTTTGACACTAAAATTTCTCATTTGTTTCTCCTAGAGTTTTGGTCGTCTTGTTTTTGGGTATGTTTAATTCCCGAACATCTCCGGCAGATCTGGTACTTGAGGAATGTGTTTCCTTCATCCACTTTCGGCACTCTGCAGTCCCTAAAGAAAGAGCAAGGTGCCATGCAAGTACTTGCATCCCAGATTTACAAACATCTTTCCAATCGAGTCATGGCTTAGCAAATTTGCATCCCACAATTTTTTCAAGACCCAATTTATTATGATACACATATTTTCAACTATGTTGAAACTGGAGCCATGAGCCACCAAGGTGATCTTCAAAACTCTTGCAGTAAATTTTATCAGTAATGCAGTAATCAAAGACTCAAACGTAATCAAAGAATCAGTTCAATGTATCAGGAAAAAAAAAAAAAACAAGTTTGCATTAGTTAATTTGGGAACAAATGGGAGATCAGAAAATGATAATCGTACTTGATATACAGGTAGGTTGAAGTCTAGCAAAACCAAGTCCTGGTATGTGCAAGTGTGCAACCAAAGGGTGGAACGCCGGTCTGAGATGCAGCTGCGGCATTCACAAATGGAAAGGTTTCAGATTGAGGACCCTATTTTGAGTAATTTTTGTTCTCACAAGCGTTGCTAATAAAGTCCTTCGCTACTTTTAGTCTTTAGTTACTAAATCTCATCAACAGCCTTATAAGTTGGAGCATTTGTTGCTATATAAAGCACATCTTACATCTCTATATTGTATCTGTCCATCAACTATACCAAGTTATCGACCATCAAGATTAAGAGCACCAACAAGAATTTGATATCGTACCACTGCTCAGGTGCTCAACTTTCCAAACTCATAACTCATCAGAAGACTTGATATCCGATGCATTTGCAGAACAGGGATCCGATGAGGATTACTAATAACAGCCTCCAACCCACAAAAAAAAGTTGGAAGAAACCACATAAAAAGAGAAGCATTGGCGGCATGCATCTACATTTTCAACAGCCGAAATAATGTCTACTAGTACAAGTTTCTGAAAACAATACATTCTTGAGATGTAAAAAGTTCAGATCTTCCATTGCTGGTTGGCATTCCAACATCACCCGGAACTACAGCATCAGCGTCAACAGTTGCTGAAGGTTAGAGGATTAATAAACGAGTTCAAAAATTTACATACATGTAAACCAGCACAGAGACAACTGCTCTCCGCCAAGAGAAAAAGAGCAAAACTCATCAGGCTGCTGGGAACATTCACCTCCCTCGTAGTAAAATACTGATCTGACTGATCATTCTTCACAAGCAACTGACAGGCTTCAATCCCGCTACATACATTCAAAATTTTCTCCCAAAGCATTCCATCTTCCAAACCAGCATCTTGGAAAGAGACCCCTGGCTTGAGAGCTATGCATGTGCCCTCTAGCTCCAAAGGCATGAGGCCAATTTGCCAAATCAATTTTGACTAAAGTATCGGACGGGAAAAGCAGCAGGATCAAGTTCCCAGCAACCCCTAAGGCTGCCACCTTTCTCTTCTGTTAGCCGGAAAGAAGGGATGCTATGAGAAAATCTGAGAAGCTCACCCTCGGGGATAGTCATAGTTTCAGCTAATCCTCCTTTAACTTCAACTTTAAAAACTGAGTTGAAGCCATCCACACGCCCTAAAATCAGTACCTTTCTTTGCAAATCATTAACCTCACAAACTTCGACTATATCATAGTCACAGGTTGCCAACCCAGAAATCGAGATATCAGGAGTCCAGTTCTTATACACTGCCCAAACCTCACCCATCTTGGGCAAGATATCAACTTCAGTTCTACTAACCAGAACTGCTTTGACTAGATGCGAAAAGGACTGGGTAGAATCATAATCTTGAAAATAATTCTTTCTAATCTCAAATCTCCCACAAGAAATAGGCATGTCTTGATCACACCACTCCACCGCATCGCCTGGCAATGAGCTGGATTCAAGCCATGCAACCATAATCTTCAATTTAGATCTCCTAGAATCAATCTTTTTTATCTGTCCATAATATTTGGGCAAGCCATCTTCATCACTGTACAATGCCCAGATCTGACCAATCTCAAATTTTTCCAGCGATTTATCAGCATCGAAGTTGTAAAATACAGGTTCCGGAACTTCAATATCTGACGCTTCATGAGCATCATGATCTTGACTAGGTTTATTTTGTTCAGGCTCCAGATTGATTATATTCGGGTCACCCCCTTGTGTAGCTACATTCCCCGTCATAGATTCCCTCATATCTGACGACTTGGAAAATAACCCATTGGTACGACTTTTCTTTTCTCTTGCTTCAATTTCCTCAGCACTAAAGAGCATAGAGGCAGGATCAAGCTCAACAGATCCTGATGGCACTCCTGCTCCTTCATCACCAGTCAATTTAAAGGATGGAAGCCTGTGAGAGAACCTCAATAATTCACCTGGTAGAACATGAAACGTGCCTTTTCCTTCTTGCACCGTTTGACAAAAAACACTCACAAAGCCTTCCACCTTCTCCAAGAGTGCAACATGCAATCCAACACCCTCGTCATACTCAGACAAAATTTCAACATACTCATACTCAAACTTACGCTTACAATTAGAGTCCAGATCGGAGCACCAGTTCATTTCCCAGTTCTTAAAAATGGCCCAAGTCTCTCCCTTTCTTGGATATATCTTGTAAGTATTTTTAATCTTCTCCCAACATATCACATGAGAAAATATCCCAATACCTTCTATGGTTTCAGACTGGCCTTGTGTGAATTTACCACAAGAAATCGGCAAATTTGCATTCAACCATTTTTTTCCATTATCATCATCCGGATCAGCCTCCAGCCAGGTTATGTGCACCTTGAACACAGGAGAGTGAAGTTTCTTAATCCTAGCGTAAAATCTTGGCATCCCATTTTGATTATCATAAACAGCCCAGAGCTGCCCAACTTTAAAACATTCTTCTGTCCGGATATTCTCAAAGTCACTGAAGTCACTGAGGGGAACAGAATACAGTGGCTCTGCTATTTTCTCATGGGAGCTTGTATCTGATGTAGGATTTTCATGAACTTTCTCTTTAGTTTCTGAGCTTCTCTCATCATTCACCATCTTTTTGGCCTGAACCTTCGACGAATTTTTGACAGAAGCACTTTCTTTCTGTTTCACCTTTTCCTCATCTCCTTTGGTGTTAGCCACGGGTTCAGATTGGCTATTCATTTTAGATTCCTCCTCTTTAGAAGCATATTCATTTTGTTCTTCAGTGGCACATGAGGATCCACTCCTCTTCCCCCTTTTTGATAGAGGAATGTCATCATCATCACTTAGATTTTCCTTATAAGATACCTGCTGCTTACTCCGTGAGGATCTTCTAGGTTGCTCCCCATAAAATCTTTGATGAACACCTTCCATATCAACATCTTCAGAGTCAGTGCTGCTTTCAGAGTCACTGCTTTCACTGGCTACTACACGCTTCCTGTCTCGTTTTTTGTCTCTCTTTCGGTTCACCTTTTCAGAACCAATACCAGAAGAACCACCTGCCTGCAGACCACTCTTTTGAAAAGGTTCAGACTTGGGTTTATCAGCAGTAAAATTTCCCTGACATTTAATTTCAACTTTGCTGAAACCACATTTTTGCTGGGGGTATGCCTGCTGATTGACGGTAGTTGGTGGTGCTTGCACGTTTGTCTCATATGCAACGAAGAGCTTCTTGCAGCTTTGACAAGTAAGAGGTTTGTGCAGGGCACTTACCCTATAATACTGGTACTTAACATTACAAAACGGGCACATAGTCCAAAAAGTGGGATGCTGTTGCTGCCGGTTCGGGGGATTCATGCCTGGAATATTAGTTCTGACTGTGTGAAAATAACTCGCCTTTGCTGGGGGTTGATACGGGACATTTGTTTTACTAACACAAGCCCTGCGTTTAATATCATGCAAGCTACGTTTGTCACGGTCCAAAAGTACGTTTTGAGCTTCGGATATTAGCTGAAAAGCAGCTTCTGCACCAGAAAATTTGTTTTTGTCAGGGTGAAGTTGGAGAGCAAACTTCTTGAACTGCCTCTTAATTGTCTGTTCATCTGCTTTCTGATCAATCTGAAGAATACCATACCAGTCCTTCTCATTCCCCCCAAACAACTTCTGTTCAGCAGAACAATGCACTTCACACACCATTAGCATCTGAGATATGTTCTCCAGATCAGGATAAAGTTGCTGTGCCTTCACACCAAACTTACGTGCTCCTGCAAAATCCTTGCTTTCCATCTTCTTCTCAGCGATCCCCTTGGCCCTAATGGCCTCTTCTCTGTTGCAATCCATAAGTAATCTGGAGAACCTGAGCCGACTCAAATTACTCTACTAGTGCATAAAATGAAGATAAACATTGAAACCCCAAAAGTATGCTTCCAGATAAGCAGTAGCAAAACTCAGAACCAAAGCCAGTAAGAACCAACAAGGAAGGCTCGATTATCAAATCTTTGATACTCAGAAGTCAGAACCCTGTCAGCTGAGTATCGATCCCAGAGAGGCCTATTACCTACAAGGGAAAAAATAGAGGTTTCAGGATTGCACAACATGTCAACTGGTATTAACATAAAGAATGACAATGTCAACTGGATTTTGCAATTTAATTATAAATTTACTTTAGTAGTGAAAAGTTTTCGTATTTGCAACAGATGGAATTGATGGTGTTGAGCATGAAGAAAGTATCCATAGCTTAAAAAAAAAAAAAAACACACAGCTGCTTGGCTTAAGACTGAACTGGACAGAAATAAAATACAATATCAATTGCAATTTAGTAGTATTCACACTTTGTTTCCATACCCAAATTTTCAATTGCAATTACAAGATACATGCATCGAAGAAATCATTGCACACACAAAATGTAAGGCTTAAGATTGAGCCCATGAATTCCCAGAAAGAAAGACAGCTGCTTGGCTTTGTTACCTGAATTCCGAAGCAAAATGGTTGAAGCTAGGCTGAAACTGAGAGATGCTCCAAAGTGAGTCACTCACTCATAAACTGAACTAACTATTCAGGCAAACCTAAAATCAACGGAGTATTGGATGAGAGGAGCACAGGCCGAGGAACCGAGGGAGGACGGCGGAGGCCGACGAGGCGAGAGGGTTTGAGCGAGAGAGGCGAGGGTTTGAATTGAAACTGGATTCAGAATGAGATTCATTTAGAGTCAGGGTTAAGAAACAACGGTGCAGATTCATCTTGACTATACACATCTGAAATCAACGGCTGTGATTCATAGTTATAATATATTTTATATTATTTTTTATACAAAATACGATACGATAGAAAATACCGTATTCTGATGAAAACTCATACCACTACCGTACCATATTTTGCAAGCCGGTAGGTACTACCGAATACATGGATACCGATTTGGTTGGCTACCGACTTAGTTGGTACAGCTAGTTCACGGATGGCTAGTTTGGATTAGACCCATATTGCTAATCTTAGACTGAAAATTTAGTAAGAGAAATCAAGGTAATTAAAATCACAAAACAATAATGTCATTAATAACTGACTAACAGTTACCACGTATCAGAAAACAAATCAACTAACTCCAAAAACTTACGGTCCCGGAAACACAATAAAAAGAAATTGATAATGAGAATCAAGAACCATCCAAATAAAGTAAAAAAATTGAACGATATGAACAACATAAATCTCCAAAATACAATCAATTGCATTACCTAAATTATACATTCTATACATCGAAACAAAGAAACTATCTACAGAGTACAACAATATCTTTGGAACCAATTTTAAGACCTTTAAATTTTGGTATTGAGTCGAAACCATGCTTCTCATACTTCGAGTTTTGTTTTAGAGTACAGAAACATCATTCAATCAAAGTTTCAAACATATATACTACAGACAAGAAGTCCAAAAACAAAAGAAAAACTTAGAAAGCTAAAAAAAAAATATATATATACATATATATGTATATATATTTAGATGTTGCATGTCCATCCCACAACGCAGAAGATAGACTTACACCCCTAAAAACTATTGAAGTTTCGTATCTTAAAATGTGCACGCTACATACAAAGTTATGCATTTTAATACCATGTCAACAAAATTTCAACCATATGCATTATCCTATGTCAAAACTATATTGGTAGCCTACACTTTACTAAAACTAATGAGATTAACCAGGAAAAAAAACGCAGCAAGTTTGTAAAGCGAGACACATTCCAATCATTAAGCCTATATCTAAACTAGGGCATCGCTCCGAATATAAAGTCAACTACTTTCTCTATCCAGTTCCATATAATATGAACTGACCATGACCATCATTCTCAATTTTTGAACCTAACATTTTACAACCAAAGCCCTCAACATTCAACCATATCCAACCAAACCCTAACTTCTCAATCACAAAAAATAAAAATAAAACAAATAAATAATAAAATGAAAAGCAATGTAATTCATTGAAATATTACAAATCACTGAACAGACCCATAACATCACAAGACAAAAAAAAATATATAGTAAACCCTTAAAAAATCTATCTTGGGTCATTCAAATTAAATTTGAAAATTTGGGTCAAATACAAAAACACATGAGAAGCAATCAAAATTGATATGGGCTTTAGAAAAGGAGAGCATACAGGAATTGGGGAACTGTGTCTAGTTGGGGCAGTTGCTACTACTTGAAGCAATTGCTTCTATGAACTCGGTGGCAATTGCTTTCTATATGACGTTAGGCAATTTAGGGCACTCAATAGAAATGGGGAAAAAATTCTGGGTTTATTGTATGTTGGAAAAGTATGGCTTTGATTAGAGCCAGTTGGAATCTCATATCTGAAAGGTGAAGAGTCATCCTTGGGTTATAAAGAACGGTACCACACACACTACTGCCGAGATCCTTTTGTGTTAAAACCTCATACATGTTTCTTATCCGGTAAAATGAGGGGAGTATCGGCATTATTGAACCCCTGTGTGCGTGTGACTTGACGGGCCCGTCGCCCGCTTTCGCATAACAATTAATATCAGAGCCTAAGTGACGTTTGAGACTTGGAGTCTCATACGATCGAGTTGCAATTTGGTAGAACTCCCATTTCGATTGGGATAACAAGATTTAAAATTGGATGCCGAGGCCTTTTATATTAAAACCTCATACTTGTTTCTTATTCGGGTAGCTAAAATGGGAGGAGTATCGGCATTACTGGACCCATGTGTTTGTGACCCGTGGGGCCCGTTGCCCACTTCCACTTAACAATTGGTATCAAAGCCCATGTGACGCTTGGGTAAGTAAACTCTCATACGATCAAGTTTCAATTTGGTGGAGCTCCCTCTTGGATTGGGATCACATTATTTGGATTTTGATGCTTGTGATCAAGGTTGAGGTATTGGGACTTGGATTGTGAGATTTGGAGATGGCTCGATTCATGTCAGGTGGAGATTGTTGGAAAACGTGTGGCTTAGATTTAAGCTCTTTGAAATCCTACATCTGAAAGGTGAAGAGTCATCCTTGGTTTATAAGAAATGCTACTACACATAATATATATTGCCGAGGCCTTTTGTGTTAAAACCCTATGCATGTTTCGCATCAAGGTGGCTAAAGTGGGGGCCGAAGAGTATCTGCATACTTGGACCAGTGTGTGAGACCCGTGTGGCTCGTCGGCCGCTTCCGTATAACATTGTAAACTGTGTTGTAATTTCTTAAAAGTTTGGGGCATTTGTTTGCTACTTTTTGCCCTAATAATTTGGCCAATCCCACATAAGTTCCTTCGTTTGAAAGTGTTGTACAACCATACGATCAACATGAGAATACACGAGGAACTTTTTGTACTACAAACAAAATGAAAGCAAAGAAGACTTGAGCAATACAACACAAGACGTAAATATGGCAGTGTCATGTGGTGGTCAATGTAGACAACTTCTCTAATCTCTAATAAGGATGTTCGAATTAATAAGAAATAAGTATGTACTTCATCAACCAATACTGGACCATCCGCATAGACTTGAACAAATTTTTCTAATGTTCGTCCAATCGAAGTTAGCGCCTCAACCCTTTCACTGCCACACACACCTCCAAAAGATGCAGTGGGACCTATTCAAGGGCATAAGACTCCATCATATATTGTCAACAATAAAATAAAGTTATTGCAAAACCATACTCTAGATCTTCTGGAAAAGACCTGAATCCTCATCTCCAAATCCTTGAACCGAAGTGAAGCACATCCTTCTCCTCTTGTCGCACCAGAACCCTTTTCCTTCAACCACCAAAAATTGGAGATTGTCATTGAGAGCGACGAATGAGCAATCGACTTCTAAGAGAGAAGTCGACCACATAGGTAAAACAAGGAATCATAGATTGGTTCCTCTCAACCTATCAGTCTCACATGGCTTCCTCTGATACCGAAAGCATCATCGTCGTCTGTTCAGTAAACAATGAGCAAATATGAACCAAACAAAATTTCACTCGTGTTCATATTTTGTGAACAGAGTTTTAATTAGGGTAAATATTGTATAGTCTTTGTGGTTTGAAGTTTACATCTGTTTAGTCCTTGTGGTTTTATTTTAATCTGAATGGTCCTTAAAGTCACGATTTTTCATCCAAGTGGTTATTCCGTCAAATTTCTCAGTTAAATTGCTGACGTGGCCGTTAAAGGTCACATCAGCAATTTAATGGCCACGTCAGCAATTTAACTGAGAAAATTGACGGAATGACCATTTGAATGAAAAATCATGACTTTAAGGACCATTCAGATTAAAATAAAACTATAAGGACTAAACGAAATGACCATTTGAATGAAAAATCATGACTTTATTAACACACCTCTTTTTGTTATTAACACACCTCGTCTATTTTTCTATCCACACATTCTTATTTTATTTATAAACTTGTCACTTGAATTTGATTGATGATTGGTTCTCACCATATAGGGGGTGTGTTAACAAAAAAAAAAGGTGTGTTAATAACACCACCCTAAAACATAATGTGTCTTTTAATTTCACTCGTGTTCATATTTTCTGATGGATTTCTGATGAATGAGTCGGTCTCTCTTTTGGTCCTTTGGATACAGCTACCGATCTGTGTAGTCCTTCCTTATATATTTTGTGAAAAAATAAAAATTCTCCATTCTTGCTTTCTATGTTTTAAATAATTAAGCTACTTGCCCCTGTATCACCTTCCAATATTAATACTGACAGTTTTTCTGTAGATCTTTAAGCTCACTAATAATCACCAGTTACCCACCAGCCCATGCATTTCAGGAGTCTGGTGCGTTACTACAAGTTCGCATTTGTACAAGCTAGCGAGATTCCCATCCACAACCAAAGGTCAGTTATATAGAACTAGCTTTGCCAGTTAACAAGAGTGATAATTGAGCCTTCAGGTAGTTTCCTCCATAATTTTTCTTCTTCATCCACCAAGCATTTGCAAGAACAGTTAAGAGTTAGCTTGCTTAGACATGCATGCTAAATGTACCAATCAATTCACTGAACTACATTTCAGGGTGATCGTGCGTAGGGATCAATAGATGAGGGAGTACGTTGTCAAATGTCAAGCATTTATCAACCGAATTTTTTTGATGCAATAATCCTCGAAACTTTAGGCTGTTCATTTCTTAAAACTTTAGGCTTCTAGCGGTTGGTGGTTGTCTAACATGGTATCATAATTGTATTTGTTTGTATGAGATTTCGGATTCAAAAACTCCAATATCACTATCGAAATATCTATGCAGGGATAGGCTTCTCCACCTAGAGGTTAATTTCGGACACGAAAGAGAATGTGAGCTAGAAACGCATTAGAAAGAAATGAAATGTAATAATGTAGGTTGATGTACTGATCGGGAGGGTGAAAGTTTATGACACATATGAATGACCTTTGTTTTTAGTGACTTGAGAAGCAAGGTAGAGCTAGCCCAGTTTTTGAAGATATATACATGGTGGTCCTTCTTGTCCATTCACTACTCACTAGATCCTAGCCATATTTGTAGCTGAGCAAGAAACAAAGGAAATTACGCTCTCAATTTCTCACCCAACATTCCAGAAGTATTGCTTGGAGTTTGATCGGTGGCCCTAATGAATCAGTTAGGTGTTTCATCAGCTCCTAATAAACACTCGCTTACGAATCAGCTGCCTCTTGTTGAAGCATATCTATATCTAATTTATTTTCAGTCACCAGATTAAGATCTTAGGTTTAATCTGCAGGTGAGTCAATTTATATCCTACCCGCCAACTCCGGTTTGATGATCGATATCAAAGAAAAACCATAATGACTGAAGTTTTCTGTGCAAGCTTGTGGCACTTAATAGAGATATATATAACTCGAAACCAATTGACATTAGGTGGAGGAGCTCAAAATCTTATATATATGTAACTTGATTTGCAAGGCTTAGAGATTCCAATATGAGATCCTATCTTCTAAGTTTCTTACACAGTAGAGGCCAGCAAGAAAATGCTCTCACATCTAAGGCCAGAACTCGAAGTTTCGAAGGAAGAAGACGTAGGAGTTTTCCCAGTTGATTGTTTGCTGAATGCGTACCCAACATTCAAATCTGTTCTGGTATGGGAGATTGAACTACTCGATCTCTATTGGTATGTACGTATAGCAAGATATATATGTCTATTACATGCATGTTTGGTCCTAAATCTTAATCCTCCTACTGTCAGAGTCAGGATGAGTCTGACATGATACACACATAAATACATATATACGTACGTACATGACAATAAACATCTACGAGCTAGCTAGAGAGTAGGAAAATATATGTGGGGGTAGAAAGCACACTGAGAATGGGTGGTGAAATTGATCATATATAGACTATAGTTATAGACTTACAATTGTTGAGTTAGATTCGCTTACTGCGACTGATCAACCTCATTTTATACGTGGTGGAATCGAATGAAAATCAATCGGAGAGAAGGAACTGGGGAGAGAGCTAGAGCCTAGAGGGCGGGTAAACATTGGTTAGGATCCGAATCACTCGATCAAGGCTAATAGGAGGAGATCGATCAAATGCCAAGTATGTAAGTTACTATAGCTAGCCAGTGAAAGTTCAAAGGAACAAAGAGAAGCAGCAACATTTGGATTTTATCGATCTCTCACTCTACATCTTGGCCAGCTTTGGTCCCAACTACACTAATATTCTTACAACGCAACCTTGTACGGTGGCTTTGGCAACCCTCAAATATTTTTCACTTCATATATTTTTCTCAAATATATTATGAGAGGCATAGTCCTGTCCTGTTCATTTCATATATTTTTGTCTCTTGCTTGTAGAGTGGGGACAAAAATTTGATACTTCTTCTTCTTCAAAATTTACTAGATCGTTTAAACTACCGACGATCGATATATCAGAATCTGCGATATTGTTTATGTAGAGTTCAAGAATTCCTAGCTCATTTAAACGACTGAAGATAAAATGGTATGTACATTTCACCATTTCAAATCAAATTAGAAATGCATACCCCCTCATGTGCTACTGGTAAAACTATTTTCAACTTTCAACTATATATGCTTGGTATATATGTATAGATTCTAAGGGCAACTTTTTACTGTGATGGAGTACATATATAGAGAAAAGAGTAAAAGAAAACTTAGGAGTCAGAAATCAGTCTCTTATTCAAATATTGAGATCCCAGTTCAAAAGCCATGTTTAGCTTATTGGCCTTTGAGTAACTTAACGCAATGCAGACACTATTGAACCTTTAGAACCAACTAATTAGTAATTACTACTCTATTTATTGAAATTACAGAGTTAGATGCCTCATAAATTGTGAAATCAATATATACCAGAACGGTAAATTTTTTTTAACAAACTTTACCATCAACATTCAAGCACTAACACCAAAAACTTTACCATCAACATTCAAGTACGATGTGACGACAAAACTCTGCGTTTTGATACCGGCAAACGCAAAACTGGTATAGAGAACCCGGATTTTTCGTAACGGCACCGTTATCGCCACTCCGTTTTACCCATTCAGCACTCCAGGTCCAGGACCACATTTTGGGAGAGCTCTCACGCGCTCACACGCCAAAACCAAAACGCCAAAACGGCGTGGACCCCACCACCACCATCACACGAAATCTCAACCGTCCGATTATAAAAATGAGAAAATAAAAATCACAGTTCCCCTCAACATCCCTCTTGGATCTCCCACTTTTCTCTCTCTCACATTTTTCAAAACCAAAAATAGTAAAAAGAGAGAAAGCAGAGGCACACACTCAGACTCTGTGCGTGTGTGCGGACTCTCACACTCCTCTCTCTTTCTCTCTCTTCTCTCTCCTCGCGTTTTTTAGAGAGAGAAAGTTGTTATGGCCGACTGTAAGCGAATGGCGGTGGTGGACTCCTCCGGCGAGGACTCTCCGTCTAAGAGGAGGAGAATCCTCGCTACTCCAGAGACAATGCTTCGTCGTCGTCGTCATAATCAGCTCGGCGATTCTCGTGGTTTCAAGCTCCTTCGCCGTTCCACGAGTTCCTGCTCCGCCGACGTCGAGCACTCGCTGCATTCCTCTTGCTGCTCCTGCAATGAGCTCCACGACGTCGTTTTCATCACCTCGCCGCTTCTGGATCTGGAGGTAGTGATCGAGTTCCTCGATCAATTCCTTTGCGCTTTGAATTTTTTTTGTTTTAATTCAAAAACGGCTGATTATGAAGCATTTCATTTTCCTTCGATTTTTACGTTTCTATTTTGATTTTATTGCTCCTCTGTATAAGTAATTAGAAAATTTTAATTTTCAAAATTCATATGAAACTGAAAGGTTTACTGTTCACTGTCGCAGGCCAAGAGTTTTGAAACCGACTACTACACCGCTCCGCCAAGCCATAAATTCAGGTTCGGTTCGCTTCAAATTCCTGTCTCTACAATTTTCTCGAACCGATTGAAACGCTTAAGGTTCATCATATATTGCTCTATTTTTAACGATTTTTTTTTTTTGCGGTTCGTCGAAAACCAGCAGGGAAACGACGCCGTCGAGCGAGCTGTGCCTGGAGAACTCCGAAGAGATGGATTCACCGGCGGTGAGCAAATCGCCGCCAAGTGACGAGATCGAAGAGTTCTTCGCCACGGCCGAGAAGTACGAGCAAAAGCGCTTCGCAGAAAAGTGAGCACATCTTTTACTTTTCTTTTTCATTTTTTTCTTTTTTTAGTTTTGAAATTTTCCACTCATAGTGCGCAGGATAAGGCCTAAGGTACCGTTGCGGTGTACTCCACAAGCGGCGCATTTTAGCAGCCGTAACAAACTAACAGCTTTCACTTCGGATTTGGTTTTGGGTGGTGGTGCAGGTACAACTTTGATATCGTGAAGGAGGCGCCGTTGGAGGGACGGTACCACTGGGTTCGTTTGAAGCCATGACTCAGAGGTGTGGCAGAGAGACAGATAATAATAAACTGACACTAGGTAGGACAGAGAGTTTCGTGCTGCAGCTTCAACATTCTGATGGCTTTGTTTTTTTTGGAAGAACACCAGTAGTAGTACCACTACGGCATACATGGCTCTGTGTTCATTGTACAGCTTTCTTCTTTCTATTGGAACCTTCTAATTCCCTCTGCAAAAATTTCTAATCTATTTTGCTACAAAACAATTTCCACCTTTGGATTTTGGTGGTGACCTTCATTATATATATATATCCCGTGAATTTCTCTCTACAAAAAAATTAATTAAATTTTGTTTCTGGGTTATTGGTTTGTTTGTTTGTTCTTGTTTTGGACAAATGTATAGCAATTGTGGGAGAAAAAGTTTGTTTTGTTTGGGTCTATTTTGGCTGTGGTGCTGTGAATTCTCATTTGGCCATCTTCTTCTTCCTTTTGATGCAGATTTGGGGTGTTGGGTTGTTAATTGCAGGCCGCAGATTCTTACTGGGGTTTTAACCCTTTGTTTGTTTTCTATCGCTACCTCCCTCCCTCTTATCCTGCGTTTGTTTACGTCTTTTGCTCAGAGACTTTTTCCTTTGGAATATGCTTTTTCCGAATGATGATAAGGATTCCTTCTGTTAGTTAGAGTGGGGACCAACCTAGACAAACCTACAGCCTAGCTACGTGCCAATAGAGAAAGTGCCCGTATTATATTGAAGCCTTTTGGCTTCACGTTTTGGAAGGCCGGCATGGTAAAATTGCTACTTTCTTGTGTTCTTTTCTCACGGTTAGAATCTCTTTTTGAGATGGTTTATCCAAATCATGATTCATGAGCTTGGCTTCTCCATTTTAGCGCTATACAAAAAAAAGCCAAATACAGGCCATCTTCTTCAAATTCGAGTTGCAATTAGCTCCTTAAGGCAACCTAGAGATGGATACAAAACAAATATCATCAATAGAAATGATGAAGTTTCCTCATTTCTTCAAGAACATTGATTACATGATAATGGTATTTATCTGAATGGATTTTGCTACATTTATGAGGATCCCCATTCATATTTTCACACTATGTAAATATACATATCATAATGAGTGTAAAATAATAAAGCGATCTGTAATCTTAAATGCCTCTAGTACTCGATCATCGTGATCATCGTATCCGATTTCATCAAAACTCTCTGGTATATGAACAAGTACTTGAGCACTAGGTGAGGATGTACTTATACAGTTATACACGGTAAAGGTCCTCTCTAGTTTTTCAGAAGGGAAGCAATGAAGCAAGTGTAAGGAAGTAAGCTTTTTGTGTTGTTGAGTGGAAGGAGAGAGGTGTGCTCCAAATAATAGTACAATACTAGAAATGAGGGAAAAGGAAGCGTTCAAAGTCGAGACGGGTGGTGCTTTATGGAAAAGGCGGACACGAAATATTCGTTTGTTGACGAGAGAGGGTCACAGAGAGTCAGTGATAGAGCGAGTGACCGAGTCTGAGTCCCGAGTCTGGTGCTGGTGGTGCAGAGAAGGAAGGGAGATGAGGGAAAGGGTGGCAGAGGACATGGTCGGGACTCAGAAAATGTAAGAAAGCACAATTTATGTAGGCAGGTACTGGCATAATTGGACACATGGCGAGGGCTATATCAATCCCAAGTCTCTATCTTCTGTGGGGTTGTGGCCTTTGCTACTTCTACCTTTGTTCTCTAGCTAGCTTTTTTAAGGATCCAATATGACAAAAACCAATAAATATGATGACACCCTTCCTATGGAGTATGGAGTTCATATTAAGTTCTCAATTTCATGTTGGTGGTATCAAATTTTGAGTGAGTAGGTGCCCCAAAATTGCATGAAATTTTGTTTGTGGGAATTATTCTTGTTAATTTTGGTATCTAGGATGAAATACTTCAAAATAATACGATCGTATAAATTTATTCAACAGTCTTCTGAGTTGAATTGTGAATGATCTTAATTTAAAAGTAACTACAAATACTTTGTATAAAATTTACAAGAAGTGTGCACACTTGTGTTGGAACACATGTTACATTTATTAAAACTCCCATTTTCCCATTTTTCTATAGGATTGGGTTGCTCAAAATTCTCTATTCCGGACTTATTATCTCATTTCGCTCGAAATTCTCTTTTTCTAAAGGATGTATTTTTTTTTTTTCTGGCATGACCATAACTAAACAACATTCTCCTTAGATCTCTAAATTTCAGGTTTGACCATGAATTGAAAATGATAGTTTTGTTATAAAAAAATGGTTACTCCTCACATCACAAAAACGACTGGTTCTAAAGAATATAATATAGTGTCTCTCATTCTTTTATCTTAAAACATTACACCACTCATCCCTTGATAGTAGCTAGCTTAAAGCCCTTAGATTAACGAAATAGTTTCACGTCCTCGCTAAAAGAGTTTTCTCTTTATGTTTGAGATAACAAGGGACTCCACGCAGTTTTTTTGACATATAAATAGTAACAAAGTGAGCTACTATTCTGAATGGCAATTTAGTTTCGATAACTCTCTTTTTAGATGTTTTTATAAGTGGATGATCGAAAATTGGACTTCTTTGAGGATGCAGTCCACATTCGCTCAATTTACAAGTCTATTGGTGTTTGTGCTACACTAAACTACTCTGGAAATCATTGCAATTATGGTAATTGTAATTTGAAATTAAAATTAATAAAAAGCAAAATAAAAATCCAAAAGTAGAAAGAAAATGTGGGAAGGAGAGGAGTTCACGTGGAGTGGTGATGCCCATACCTGGTAACTTGAGTATGTTTTGGATCTGATGCAACATAAATTTACTCACACTTGCCATAGAAGAGAGTCGAAGATCCCAAGTGAAGTGAGGGAGAAAAGCACAGAAATAGAAGAAGAAGAAGAAGATCGAGGAAGAATGTTGCTTGTTTAATGAAGGACGCTACGGTGGGTTTCGAATTTGGTGCTCCTCTCTTTACGTAACCGAAACTGATTATGATACTGGCAACCGAATTTGCTTCTTCGATCGATACTTCATGATTTCTGTGTTCGATTTGGTAAATTTTAAAGCACACTCAGATCATCTCATCTACCTTTCTGGGTTGCAATGAATCGTACACTTTCGTTCAATATCGGGAAAGCTGGTGGTCCTTCCCCTCTTAACTTCTTCTTACACCAATTAGTTCACTTGCAAATAATTGCACAATCTCACTACTTAGCTAAAGATCGAAAGAGAGAGTTTTAGAAGGTACTCAAAATACCTTTGTTTTTTATGACAAGTCATTTTACTTGTTTTATAGGCTTTTCTGTCACAACAAACTATAGATGAACAATTTCACAAATGTGATCATGGATGTGAATACTTGTCTGATAGAATGGTACTTACAACTTACAACTTACAAATTACATCATGGTGTGAGAATATAAAGTGGGAAAAAAAAAACGCTTTACAAAACAACTTAAAAGCAGCTTAAAAGATTTGACTTAAATGGTTTATATTTCTTCATACATTATCGTATCATCATACACATGAGATTTAGCGCGTGAGTGATTACACAGCCCAATTTAAGCTATAGATTTTTTATTTCTTTTTTTGCATCTTTTTATTTGTAAGGAAATGTTAATTTTTGTTGTTGTTAACAATGTCAATGTCAAGGTATTACAAAGGCTTTCTAGGTGTAAAAACTAATCCACAACACATGTAAAATGCAGTGTTTGATTACTTTGACAATTTCACAATAAAAATGCTCAACCACTAGTTCACTTGTAGGGGTTATGTGACTAGTGCTTGATATATGCTTGAAATGAGCAAAAGACGGAATTTCATTCCATAAGTATTTGGCCAAGCTACCTCGCCAACATGTCATGTTGATAAACTAGTCTAGTTTTTTTTATTTTTTTTTATTTTTATTTTTTTTATACGATAAACTAGTCTAGTTAATGACAACATTTGTAACAAAATTTTCAGATCGATGTAGTATCTCCATTAATAGAAGCTTCTACCAAATCAAATCAACTACTTAGAATGTGCATTTGAATTCCATAGAAGGACCCGTGGCAAATCTCTCTCTTGCAGCTACCTGATCTCTAAGGCATTATTACAATATATGGTTGGTTATATGTCTCTTCATGATATCTGTTAGGTTACAGTTTATATTCGAGGCCATGCCCAATTTTTATGAAATGCTTATGATTCTTTCTTTATATGGTCACACCTCTATGTCATCAAACTGCCCTTTTAATTGAATGTCACCAAATTAAAGGTGGTAGTTAAAACTCAACCATTGGAATAAGGTATCCAAAGCCAATAAAGGAAGGTGATGAATTAAGGACGAGAACTAATTCAGGAAAGACGTTTATTATTATTCATTATCTAAAAGTAATAAGAAAACTTAAAATTGGCCAAAATTTAGGAGACGCTATCATTATTCAAGTGGTGTAAATGTTTCAATAAAAAAAAAAATGGTGTAAATGTGAGCATCTCCAGCAGCATTGATAAATTGAAAAAAATTAGAGATTTATCAATTTTAAATGAATCTTTGCTCCAGCAGTATACTTAAAGAAGTTGATAAATTTAGAAATTGATATAGAAAATTGATAAATTTATCAATCTTGGGGAGACAATTAACTAAAACTTAGTTAATGTATACAATTTAGCTATACTGCTGGAGCAAAAGTTCAAAAATTACTATTTTAAATCTAAATGTTGACAAATTTAACAATAAATTTAACTCTATTGTTGGAGATGCTCAAGTTTGTTAAACTCATTAGACTATATGAGAAGGAAAATTATACAACGTGTTAATACGGATCCGGATCCTCTCCTCATGAATCCCTCCTAATATTACCTAATAAATGCATCTTCACCGTCCAATTTTAATTGACGGCCATGATATCTCCACTAACTCATCAATAGCTACATGTACTCCGTCCTTTTGTCTTTCTAGGTGTTGAAACATTAATAAGGAACCCAGATGAAAATGACTTTTGAAAAAAAGAAAAGAAGATTTGGATTGGAAAGATTGAATTTTACAAGTTATCAAGTTCAAATGTTTATAATCGATTTGATGCTATGAATTTTGATTCATGTTGCAAATTGAACAATTTCCGTTGTTTGTTGGATGGCAGGTGTGGAATATTTTTTTTTTGTGTGGAATTGCAGAATGCTTAAGTTTCAATTACAAGAATGGAACTTACAGCTAGGCTACCGAGATCGTCTATATGGTCTTTTGACTTTAAAAATCTCGTATTCAAGGGGAAGTAGGACGAGAATTTGGAAAGAAAAAGAGGATAGATGAGAAATATCTCAAAAACTAAATTAAGAGACATCTTGGTCCTTGATTATGATCCAACGGTCAAGATTGTTATATGAGGCAATATTAATTAGGAGAAGAATATGATGAGAGAATCTGGATTATGATATGATTATGATCCATGTCATGCATCAACTTTGTCATAAACTTGTAAAATAAGTCTTTAAAGAAGTAATATTAGTCCTCAAATTTGTAATATGAGTCTTTAAAGTTGTAAAATTTTCTAGTTACAACATTAATCATCATGTGTTCTTAAAGCGGTAAAATACGTGCTTAAACTAGTAATTGAGTCCTTAAAAGTGATTAAAAAAATTGATGCAACTTTGAGGACTCGATTACCATTTTAAGAACACATGAGGACTAATGTTGTATTTTTTTATTTTTTATTTACAAATTTAATGACTCATATTACAACTTTGAGGATTATTGTTATTATTATTTTGAGGACTCATTTTACAATTTTATGACAAAGTTGATGCATAACATACATTAACACACCAAACCCTTACCTATACGAGAAATGCTCGAATGCAAAATAAGATGAACAACCTAGAGATTATTATTTTTAGGGATAATGTCTATTTAGTACTAATTTCAACCCCTCATTGCCCATTTCAATGACAATCTTTTTGAAAAACCCATTCCAATATAAGGTACCTCTATTTGTGCCCAAATGAACAAATCTTTTACTTAAAGTCTTAACAAGCAATATTATTTTATGACAATTTTACCTTCACTCCTTAAACATGCATAGAGAGAGAAAATGGAAGAGAGAAGATTTGGTCGGAACCTCACCGGTGACCACAATCTTTTTGGTCGCCGAAATCTCGCCGGATTTTTTTAAATGTCACTGAAATCTCATCGATCGTAGAAAATCTCGCTAGATTTTTTCAAAAATGTCACCGAAATTTGCCGGACCTTGCTGGAAGTTTACCGCACCATTGCTGAAGTTTAATTAAGGGGCAGTAATGATGAAAAATGTTTTACGGTGGGGGGGGGGGGGGAAGTAAACTTCTATTAAACTTCTATCAACTATTGATCTCAGTAGTGACCCCTAATAATCTGTCAAAGCAGAGGAAAACGAGGAAGATAGAAGAAGAAGGTAATTCCCAACCAAAAAGAAACCAAAGAAAAATTATTGACCCCTAGTAATTATCTATTGACCTCAGTACTGACCCTTAATGATCTGTTAAAGCCAGAAAAACGAAGAATAATGCAATTTCTAACAAAAAAGAAACCAAAAGAAAAATTACTGATCCCCAGTAATTTCCAAGCCAGAAAAATTATTGACCCCCAGTAATTAGATCTACTCTCTTACCATGCACCCTCACTCACTGGATCTACTCCCTTACCATGCACCATTCCTCACTGGATCTACTCTCTTTTCATGTACCCTCCTCCCTCACCTTATCTAGTCCTCTCTCACCGGATCCGCTTCACTCCCTCATCGGATCCACTTCACCTCCCTCACCATGCACCATTCTCGAGATGCCGACACCTTTGATTTGTCTCTCTTGGCGTATGAACGAGATCTAGAAGTGTCCCGTAGAAGTGGAGCTTCGAAATCGCCGACAACATGTAAAGATGGCGAGGCTAGGAGGAACAATTCCAGCCTTAGGTTGAAGGTACTGGTCGGGTTTTTCATCTAGAGAGAGAGAGAGAAAGATGGGAGTGGTTGCTGCAATTACTCATCGTCGAGGCTGCGATGCAAACGGGTGATCGTCGCCTGTGAGGCCGTGGAATCTAAAGACGAGAAGGGCAGCAATGATGGTGAGGAGAGGGAGAGAGAAAGAGGAGGGTAGCGATGATGGTGAGGATAGAGAGAAGAGAGAGAGAAAGGAGCAGATCAGAATGAGAGGTGAGGGAGACGAGAGAAAGATAGTTAGGGTAGGGGTACACATGTATTTTTACTAAGAAAGTAAGAAACATTGGAATGAGCTAAGGAAACTATTTTTCATTGAACTGGGCTTTACAAACCTTATTTTTGTGCATTTAGGCTCCTTTTTTTTTTTATAAATGAAAGCAACTTAGAGATATGAGAAAAATTTACAAATGGTACCCTAAGTAAGAGTCATTCATCATTTCAGTATACCAATTTTGAAAACTATAATATCAGCACCGCAACATCGAACCTCAAGAACCTTTTAGTACCTGCCGTCATTGACGGCGTCAACTCCATTGCCACATAAGATATTCAGTGGGCAACTTCGTCTTTTACTCTCTCTCCCCATCTCAAATGATCAAATCCATGCCACCAAAACCCAAAAAAGTATAGACAACCATTTCAAATCAAAAAGCTGATGGGGCTTTGAGTTAGATCGATCATCATTTTCCCGTGTTCATTGTGAGAGTTATGTTAATCGTTGAGGAAAATTCCTTAACTAGTGTCTTTCGGTATTGTTCTTGATGCTCACTTCTTCAACGTCATCTACAACCAAATTCATGTACTCATCATTACCAATGAATGATCTTCAATCCTGTTGTCTTTCTGTTGAAAGAGTCAAATCTGAATTCCATGCTTTACTTTTGGAGGAACCCAAAAGTCAAGTAAAGGGCTGGGTCATGATCCTATGAATTTTGGTGCTGATGATGGTTGCGAACGCTCCTCGGTCGCAGAAGAGAGAAAGGATTTAGTTAGAGGGTCTAGGAGGATATATATATATATATATATATATATTTTTTTTTTGAGTTGAACCAACGAAATATTGAGCTAGTAATAAATAATAAAAATAAAAAAGTTGAGCTGAAAGATTGAGAGAAGAAAATATCTTTTGAGAAATAGAGGTTTGACACTGTTATAATGGGTATGTATTAAAATTGGTTTGAGTTTTAGTGTTAAAATACATATGTGATAGTTTTTAAAAAATGACATACCAAAACGATGAATGAGTTATTGTCGGGGCACTGTATGTAAAATTTACTCCAGTGATATTAGTCAAAATCTGCACTGCTCAAATAAGGACAGAGTCCGACGTGGCAGAAATGAGCTGATCTATCCGATCATCAGAAGGGGAATGATCCAAAGAGATGCGCAAGGGTGCGTCTTGATCCGAGGTGGGCCACCACGGGCATCCCCCATGACCATGACCGCATGACCAGCTAAGCCAAAGAGCCACCACCACCAGCCCCTCCTCCTATCATCCCATCTTCCCAATCTTTCTTCTCCAACCACCCTTCCCCAATCTTCCCAATAAAACCCTAATCAAATTCCCAATTCCCTTCCCCCCAGAATTCCCATGTCGGCTGGTGCTGCGGATCGCGGCGGCGGGATCTACTGGGGCCGAAAGGAGGTCTCCTATTCCAAAGGCATCGCCGTCATCTTCGCCTGGGTTTCGATTCCCGAGCGCCACTTGAAGAGCTACGTCAATTTGTATTCCTCTCTCGGTTGGAACTCCCTCGTTTGCCATGCTCATTTTCTCCAGGCGTAAGTCCCTCTCTCTTCCTACATTACCAATTTTTATTTTTATTTTTTTAATAATACTAAAATTGGTGGAGAATTTAGTTTCTGTTTCTTTGGAATTGGTGTTGCTGTTTGTTTTTGCTGCTTTTTTGAGCTGGTTTAATGAACTGTGTGCAGATTCTACCCGGAAAGAGCCATGTCGTCGGCGTTTGATATCCTCAATGAGCTTGTGGAGGTCAGCTTTCTCACTGGTTTTTCAATTTTTGAATGTTTCTTAGGCTTTGATGGATATTTCACTAGCTCATGGAGCTCTGGTTTGATTACTGGTGGGATAGTAGTTATGTGTTTACGGTATTTACTAATGGTAAACACTTTAGGATGTTGTCGAACTTCAATTTTCTTTGAACCTGGGATGAATTAGAGAGTTGGATTAATTTGATTAACTTCAACCTGTGTCGGATATCCTGTTCATAGTGCATTTTGTTTTCTGTTTTCCAGGAGCTAAGGATTAAGCCGTGTCCTGTAGTTTTTGTGGGTCTTTCTGCTGGTACTAAAGCTTGTATGTACAAAGTTTTTCAGGTGAGTTTCGTTAGTATAGATACTAATGTATTTGGTACTGATAATACATTTTAGCATTGTCTTAGAAGTATACAATGGTCTAAACTGAGTGTATTACAATGGTGGTAATGTGTAATGACATGAGCATTTATGAATGCAGATTATTGAAGGAATCTGTGAAGGCCAGCTTTATCCGGTATGCTTTATATTGCTCCCTCAGTTAACACTTCTTTGTTGTGTTTGTGTTCATGACTGTTAATTATTCCATCAGAAGTTATATTCTAAAAAACGGTGTCCTTATTAATTTTTTTTCTTTTTAACTTTGTGAAGGGTGAATACCGATTGGTGAGGAAATGTATTACCGGACACATCTATGATTCTGGCCCGGTTGATTTTACAACTGACCTTGGCACACACTATGCTCTACACCCGACCATTCTAAAGATGCCTGGTTCATCAAAGTTGGTTTCATGGGTTGCTAAAGGCATTGCTTCTGGTTTGGATGCTCTTTATCTTACTCGATTTGAATCCCAATGTGCCGAGTATTGGCAGGCTCTGTATTCTTCAGTTGTAAGTTCTTATTAGCCTTTACCCACTTACAACTGTTAGTTGGTTATTTATGTTTTTTATTGTTTTCCGTTGTTTCTCTCAGTTACGTCCAATTTATTTATTTATTTTTTCTTGTAGAATCTGGGTGCTCCATTTCTCATTTTGTGCTCCAATAAAGACGATCTCGCTCCCTATCATGTTGTCTGCACTTTCAGTCAACGTTTACAAGAGTTTGGAGGTGATGTCAAGCTTGTGAAATTGAGTGGTTCCCCTCACCTAGGTTTGTCGCAAAACCTCTTTTTTCTTGTCTAGTCAAGTGTGCACTACCATAATAATTGTGCTTCTTCAACATACTTCCTAAATATATGGGTATATGTAGTTATACACGTGTGTTATATCTGTGTTTGTTTTGGTTGAATCAAAATTAAGGGGCGTTAATCTTTATTTCTACGTTGATGGTGATGGGCAACGGTATCCGTTGGTATTTAAGAAAAAATAAAAAAATCTTGAAGCCGTATGTGGATACCATCTCATTTTTGACAGACAGAGAACCAACAGAATCAATTTAGAAGCAATAACTGTCATGTTGTCGGTCTTGTGCCATTAAAATGTGAACTACTTATGGCAAGCTGTGGTACTTGAAAATATAAACTTGGCATTGCCCCTTGGAATCAACACTATTACAAGATATACCTGCAGAAACACCGATATAGTTGTTTGAAAGGGTAGCTACTCATTAGAACTGTAATATGGCACAACTTATTGGTGTGTCTTGTCATCCTACATCATGGGAAAAACTAAGAAACTTTATCCTACTCATCTTTAAATTTCTCATGGGTGTTATGTTTCAACTCTCAGAGTCTTGGTTGACTTCTATGTTCTTTGATATATAAAATAATATAATTCTTTTTTATCTTTTTATTTCAGGTCATTATAAGAATTATCCAATACAATATAGATCTTCTGTTACTCATTTTCTTGAGAAGGCAGCATCGATTTTTTCGCAAAGAATTCAAAAGCTTGAATGGGAAATGACTGGCATGGAAGGCATGCGTGATGAGATATCTGAACTAATCTGTGATCTCCAGACAGCAGCCGTTAACTCTAATGAGAGCCTCAGAAGAGTTGCAGTTGAGCCAAGCGATCACTTTTTCTTGCCAAGTTCAGCAGAGAATAAAAATGGTACAGAATCTGGGTCATTGCAAGACGAACAGAAAGAAAGATCACTCTGTCTGTCTAATCCTCCAAGCCTTAGTGCACATAGTGTACTTGGCAGTGTGCTGTTTGATGTTTGTGTCCCTAAGAACGTTGATGGTTGGGATATCAAGTTCTGTGGGTCTCTGAATGGGCAGCCATTTGCATCTGCTCGTAGGAATTCACCACCTCGTGGTATCAAAGGCCTTCGTCGCTCGAGATTATGAGATCTCTGAGGCTAGCCCTTAAGGAAATTCTGCTAAAGGTGGCATGGTGCTCAAGATTAATAGGATAGGTTGATACACAGAGGATTAGTGGTAGCAACTTGAGCATTGGAGGTGAGGTCTGCCCTTTCTGACATAATATGCAGTATTCGGATTAGATGCAAGCTCAACTAGGTATTCCTCCAGCATAGTTCAAACTAGGCACATGTTTATAAAGACAATGGATCAGGTGCGGGTGTCACGCTCACTTCAGAACCAGCCGGTGTATGTAATACGATCGTTATATGTTAAAGACAGATTTTGTCTATCTTGAGCCACCAAATGATCAAAATGTATAGTTGATCTTGATGGTGGATGAGGTTACTTGTATATCACTTGGGACTTGGATGAGAAGTTTGCTCCTTAAGATAATAGGCTGTAAAAAATGGTGTTTTCCTTAACGCTTGACAATGCCATAGTGAATTAGTGATAGTAATGTCGACTTTGGTAGAGTTGATGATCTCTGTTTCATCTCCTAACGAGTATTAATTTTCGACTACTTTCATCAAAATCGTTGCATATCCTTTTAAACCTCATAGTACACTATGTTTAACTTGATACATGGTCCATTGACTCCATTCTAATGAAATGTAAACTGCTCTTGGTCTTTTTTCTTTTTTCTTTATTTTTTTTGTGAAATAGAAAATGTGTGGAGTGAGGCTCGAAGTCTCGAACTTGGGTTTAACGCTTGGTGTTTTGGTGCACATAGTGCGTAATAGGTGTTGGTGCAAATGCACGTAGTTACATTTTCGGTGATTTTAATCATTGATTTTTACCGTAGGGCTTAATGTCCTATCTAGAGTAGATAGTAGGGGCATAATCGATACTTCATGTCACAGACATTGTATGATTTGTATCAGAGAATCCTTTTCGACAAGTAATCGTCCCTATCATGGTTCCACAAACTGGACAAGCCGCAGTGACGTGGCAACTGTCCGTCTGAGAAGGACGGAGAAAACGTCTGAGTATTACCGAGAAGAAGAAGAAGAAGAAGAAGAAGACGAGGAGGTACAGGAGGACAGCATGGACATTTCCCCGCTCTCTGTCCCCAGACAACAATTTGACAATCTGACCCTTGATTCACCCTCGGTCTCTCTCTCCCTTGTGTTCTTCCGCATTTGATGAGTTTGGCTTTTGCATTAGATTTTTAAGGTTTATTGTGTGAATGGTGTAAATTCCTACAATGGCAGGTACAGCAGAGGAAGCGCTCTAAGACCCGCATAAGTCGTTTTAGTCCAACCCAACTTGTCAAATTCCACAATTTGACCCTCAATACTCCAAACTCGGTCTCTCTCTTAATCTCTCTCTCTCTGTGTGTGTCTATTTTGGGTTTGATGGGTTTGTCAATAAGCTAGGCTGTGAATGCATGTTGTTTGTTCAATGGCAGGAACAGAGGCAGCCATTGGAGGAAGCTAACAAATATGGGTTCAAAACTCCCAAACGGAAAAGACATTTGAGTCCAAGCCTTAACACCAACCCAGTGAGTTGCATACCTTCTCATTGTTCTATATGTCACTACGATTCTTGAGCTTAAACAACCAATCTGGTTTTTTTTTTTTTGGTCTTTGGTTTTGTTTTTGCTTGGTTGACAATGTTACAGAATTTAATGTATACATCTGGGTTTGTACTACTCTAGTTCCTCTTTAACAAAATGACCCAATGACTTGTTAGTTTCATATCGATTCCTCGGTGGCCTGGCTCTTGTACTCTACTATTGTATTCTGTACTCAATTATTTGAATGATCTTTCGTTTTTTTTTTTTTTGGTCTGAGAATAATCTTCATTTTGATATTGTTTTTCCAAGACTTGATATGGAGAAATTCTATGACTTTTGAACAGGAAATATCTAGTGATCCTCAGAAGCATGGAGGGTAAGTATATTTGTACAAATCGTTTTTCAATCAGGTTGAATTCACTATAGCTAGAAGTTTCTAGCTAATGTTTTCATCTCTTTATTGACTGGCCAGCTGCAAACGGAGTAGAACAAACAGGTCCATGTCCTGGCATTTTGGCCATCCTGAAGAGTCTCCTGACAGAAGCCAAGTTAAAGAAATTCCAGAAAATCTAGAAGCTGATGGATTCCCCTTCTTTATCAAGTCCATGATACGATCAAATATTGCTGTTTGCTTTATGTTGGTAAGTCAGTTTAACTAAAATCAGACTGCCTGGATAAATATGGTTGTGATTTGTAAACTAACTTTTACCATCGACAGACACTGCCTAGGAAATTCTGCCACTTGCATTTACCTTTGTATGGCACAGCAACTATCACATTGGAAGATAAAGAAGGGAAAGAGTTTGAAACAAATTTTCTTGCCGACAAAAGGGCGCTTAGTGGTGGATGGAAAGGGTTTTGTCAAGCAAAAGACTTGCGTCTTGATGATGTTCTAGTTTTCCAGTTGGTTAGCCCTTTGAAGTTTAAGGTATGCCAACTGTTGTTAGGAGCACAAATGTTGCCAAGACTTGCATGAATTTCTTGATTAGTTTATCATGTCGTCAAATTTGTTGAGCAAATTTTTACTCCTTTTGCATATCCACTTAAGTTGGATTTTCTACTTATCAATAACAGCTTATTCTAGTGCCTTTGATATATTGCTGTGTCTACACACTGTTTCAGGTGCACAAATTGAGACCAGACTATGATCTAAATGAAGAAGATGTAGATGCAGCTTTTGTCCTCTTGAAAATGAGTACCTCTGAACAAACCTTGTTAGGTACGAACTCTCTCTCTCTC
>NC_020493.1:21755898-21763938 GCF_000184155.1 Fragaria vesca subsp. vesca | reverse complement strand
CGTACTACTCTCTCTCTCTCTCTCTCTCTCTCTCTCTCTCTCTCTCTTTATATACATACATATATATATATATATTTATATATATTTGGTCCCATTAAATACATGAAGGATCTATAAAGCTATACAATGTTTAGATTGCCTGCAAACTTGACATGGTAACTTGATGAAATATTATGCAGAGGAAGACCCTCCGACGCCTCATCCAAGGGATGTTTTCCACGGCAATATTCGAGAGATATGTCTAATACCAGATTTAAATGTTGAGCTTGTAGATGATGATGAGACTGAGGATCGGATTACAAAGACGATAAATTTGGCTCCAATTCTACAGGGTGGTGGATTTGATCTAGCCAGGACAAGCTGCTGATATTGAGGATGTTAGAAGTTCTTAGAGCTTCGCTAGTATGTGAATGATGAGAAGGTGTATAGGTTTAGGAGATGACACTCAAAATTGAGAAACGTTTACACATACAAAAACGCATGCCCTCTTGTGCTTTTGAGGATCCCAATTACTTGCCAAAATGAATCCTGTGATGAAGTATAAAGTGTAGAGAAAGAGATAGCAAAAGAATTATCATCTTATTCATTGATAGGAGCCTTTTATATAGGGAATTACACAATACCAATATGGTAAAGATATAAATACATAGATCTAGCTTAACTACATATCCTATTGATATAAAGTCAAGACACACATAAAGAATATTTAGAAAGATACAGAATATCCTAGAACACTTCCCCTTGTGCCGCACGCTGATATGCCGATGGTGCTGATCTGTTACCTCGTCAAAAACCTCGTCAAGTCACAAAAACCCTGTGGGAGAAAAACTGAACCTTGATTGTAGGAGAAAAAGAGTACAATGCACCCTTCACATTTGATAGTGACATGTATGTATGTGCTAGACTCCCCCTGAAGTTTGCACCTCCCCCTAATCTTTACATCAATCATAGGGCTCTTTTTGATTTTTACTAATCACAGAAGTTTCAACAACTTAACATGCCAATGCTCTTTAACATGTCTTCAAATGTGGCATTGGGCAATGATTAACTAAATCATGCCGTATTGTCCTTAAATGATTTTTTACACTTAGATCTTGAGGAGAAGGCCGCTTGTGAACTCAAAACATAAGTTTATGCAGGAAATCAGATTTCCGCGCAGCATGACCTTCAGTTACTAAAACAGCCGTAACTTCCTCTAGGAAATACATATGAACAAACCGTAAACGGTTTTGGAAACTAGACTCATTTAGCTTTCCAACCGTATATTACACACGTTCTGGTTCGTAAGAATCTATTCACAAAGTCCCATTGAAGTTGACTGTTTTGCCAAAATCAGATTCTCGGACGGATTCATCCTACTTTACGAAAATGGCCATAACTCACTCAATATGATAGGTATGATCAAATGGTTGGTGTCCCTGGAAGGTAGACACATAGACCTTACCAATGGTACCAATTTCACCATTTTCTAGTGAGTGAGATTTCCTGTAGGTCCCGTGGAAGTTGACCTACAAAACTTGACAGATTCTGATTTCGCTTTTGATGTGTCTTTCTTATGTAGGGTTAGAATAAGCCTCAACCTTTCATACCATTAAGTATTGAAAAAAGAGTTACTGCCATTACATTGGCGTTGCGTGGGCACATAGCTACATTTAGCTTTACAACTTTTCATAGCGAATGAGATGTCAAGTCTTTCGTATTGTGTTGAGTACATTGATGTGTCTTATTGTACTTAGATAGGAACTCCATCTCTTAACACATATTTGTCATCTTGCTTTAGAAAAAACAACGGATCTCTCTTTAGAGTAAAAACCTTGACTAATCATGGGAGTATATGTAGGCCTCACTTTCGTAAGAGCACCTAAGCCGATTGATGAAAAATTATTATCAATACAGTCATCGAGTGCCTTATCGAGACCGTGTCTTCCCAAGATCTTTTTCTTCGGATGTTGATACATATTGGCATCTCTTGATCCATCAAGAGTCCATGTAAATCCGGAATGAACACGTAAATGCATGATTCACCATATCCCTTCCAAATCAAGTAGAGTCCATGTGCGTTTTAATACATTTAGCAAACGCATGCTCTTGTGGTTTGGAGCCACTTGATTCGGATGAATGAAGTCTGTTTAAGACCTTCATGTATATCTCTGATCCCATAGAGATGTTATTATGACCATATTCATAGGCTGCATGTTCAGTTATTCGGAAACTACCAAACTGACAAAGTAGTGGAGTTCAATGCCATCCATTACGAGAGCATATCTCATCGCAGTCGATCTCAGTGCGTGTTAGTGAGAGACCTTGCGCCATAAGATGAGTCTAAGCTCTTGTTCTCACTACGCTATCTAATAAAGACATAGTTGATAGGGTTTAGCTTGCGGTGTCGGCATCACCTGCCCAAGGACCTATCTCTTTGTTAATGTTGGATCACATCTTTCCATTAGGCCAATCAACTAAGTTGATATCCATCAACGAAAGGTGGTACGATAGTAGACTCATTATCCCACGTCCTCATGTACACTAGTGTAATACTTGTAGAGATCTCTATATGGATTGGATTTGACATTGAGGCGTCCCCCAACGATAATCACAATTCAGACTTCATGAGACGGATTTGAGTATCACTGATCAATGGATTAGGTTGTGCCAAGCTCGCTTTCTTCCTAGTGCGAGAAAGTATCGAACCTAAGGGTCTCCCTCCTTTTGGGGAGCCACACGGCCTTGTGACACCAATTTTGCCACTATATGGCGTCACTATATCACCATCCATGGTGATGGCGTCAAGACCAACACATTTTGGTCACGCCATGTTCTCTTGATGGGACATCAATCCTTGCAGACATATTTGCAGCATGTGATCTCGTCACTTTAAAACTTTAAGCATTTGGGATCAAGATGAGACTTAGTGGGAACAAACCACGACAATTCACGTCGTTCCACTTGAGCATTTGTGTTCTTATCTCCCCTTAATAGCAGGAATATTGTCTCATCCAAGTGACCATCCGCAATATAGTGATGAAAGAGATCGCCTGACAAGGTTTCTACATATGCAGATTAGAGGTGGAGGTTCACATCCAACCTAAATACTTATTCATCTCAAATGACCCATCATTGTGCGCAGTGGCAGTGCGATTTGGCACCTAGAATAAACATCTAGCTGAGCTCAAGGATTGGAGATCCGTTTCAATCCTGCCGAGCTCAATGATTGCAATTTCGTGTCAATCCTGGTACACAGTCACGAGCTGCAGTACAACAATATTCAATGATGGTGGGTCATAGATGAATAGTAAAGCTGCATGCAAATATTGCATAGCCCCAAGACGCAATAGAAAAATTTGGTACGCATCAATAATGTTCAAGCTACAGACTAAAGTTGCTTGGTCGTAGCCTCGGTGAGACCGTATTGCATGTAAACATGGGGTACAAGACACTTCAACTTACATCCCGATAAACTTTCTAAAAGAATGGGTAGTGAGCCCGTAGAAGTATAAGCAGCATAAGCAGTAGATAATAGTGTAACATGTGACCAGTGTGTTAACACTTCAACCAACACCATAAAGCATAAAAAGGTGTCCGCAAATTGGTTGTATCTATCTACATAGTTTGATGTAAGAATGGAATGTTCACTTTTGTGTTATTTAGCGTAGGAGGGTCTCACTCCTAATTTAGCTAAAGAATAGGCTTTCAAAACGAGCAATCAGCATTGCAGGGGGCCAATGAGACATCGAGAGAAGGCTGGTGCACCTCAATTGCTTAAGGAATTGATTGGACGACCTCTAGGAAGTTGGAGTCATGTTCGGGTGACGTCAATGTCCCCCGGTCACCACCATGCTTCATGGTGATGCTAGATCTCGAATGTCTTCGTTTTGAGCGGAAGAATGGATGTCCATGAGAATTTCTCAAAATTTGGACCATTATATCTATTCCAGGTTGACCAATTTGGTCAAACCAAAGCCTATATGAGTCGATGTCCCAAATATCATGTTTGGCGACAACATGTGCTTAGTGACATACAGTCCACTAAATTGACTCATAAACTTCTCTAAGATACATCTCAATCCGCATTCATGAGAAGGTATACACAAAAGAATTCTTGTTCATTCTCACAATGTGTTTTCAAATGAAAACTATTAGCATAAATGTCTTTAAAGCTCAACATGGTTCGGTTGCCTCTCAATGCATAGAGAGCATCTGTGACGTTGATCATGGTGCCATGAGGCATCAAGATTCAAGCTAAACCGCGTCCCTGAATGACCGGTATGATTCAATTATTGTAGTCACAGAAGATTTACAAGGCACAAAATCCAGAGATAGTTGCCGATTCCTTAGAATGTTGTGGATAATTCCACTATCTGCGATGCACTCAATGTCTCTATGAGACATATCTACAAGAAGGAGTAGATAGATAAATAAATAGTTCCACTTGAACCATTTAGAAGGATTGAAAGAAGCTACGAAAAGCTGCAATCCCGAGTGCATAAAAATTTCCGCGCAGAATGACCTTTGCGCACTTAAACAGCCATAACTTCTTTGTTAAAATAGATATGGACGAACCGCGAAAAGTTTTGAAAAACTAGACTCGTAGAGCTTTCCAATGATATAAAGCTCACTGTCTGGTTCGTCCGGAGCTTTTCAGAAAGCTCAAACGAAGTTGACTGTCCAGAAGGGACAAATTGCTATTTTTCGCAGAATTGGCATGTGCGAAGCTGTGAAGCTTGCAGGTGGCGTGTAGGCTTTTGCCTTAGCCAAAAGTGACGTGTGTATGATCAAAACCAAGTCCTTTCGGTCCTCCTAAGGTCGTAAACTCCATGGCTAGTTAGCAAAAGCTCCTTGACATGAATATAAACTAACTCAGAGGACCTAGAGAATTCGATCATGATGATAATTTTCCGATTTTGTTAAGTCTTCAACGTTTTTTGCAAGATGGCAATTGGTTTAATAGCGTAAGGGGATCCAAAATCAAAAGCTTTCGGTAACTCCAAGTCAGTATGACCAGGCATGTCTGTGGAGGGTCAGTAGTGCGAGACACACTTGAAACCACTATATCCTTAATTTCGGACAATTCTAAGACATCACACTGAGCTTGGATGAGCCTAGTTGAACAATTGATCATGGAAAATCCGCTATAGGGTAGAAGACTTAACCGGAAACACGTTAGCGATCCTTCTTGAGGATGCAAGGCCGTGCGTCATCTTCACTTGGAAGAGACCAAAACGGCACAATCTAACCATGTAGATTGTAAATATGCCATGCTTCTAAGGACGATGTAAAAATGTACATCTTGTTTGTAAATCAATACGAACCATAAGAGGAGAATAGTTTCATAACTTCGAAAAAATTCCCAAAGCATTCATTATTGCTAATGTGAGTACATCGAGGTATCAAATAAACAAAGGACGTCGATACAACGCCTTAGTACATATAGCTTAGAACGAAAATCAATGTCTAGCCAATGACGTCAAAGTCATGGGTAGCTAGATCAGGATCCGAATCTTTGAAATTCGCAATCATGAGGATGACGTTCTTGTCCTCATATTGATTTTCCGTACCTTTTTTGTATGCATTCACAATTTAAAGGAGCTGGACAATCTTGAACCAATGATCCGAAGATCCACAACAGTTGCATTGTCATGAGCTGACGTGAGTAGTTTTGACAAAATGATGTCTAGACCGGGAGTGTCGCTATTAGAGCCGGCGACACCTCCCCCTCTTTTCTAGACATCGGCACGACGTTTTCTGCCGTTGTCATGACCTATATTGTTGTCCCCACATTAGGGGATAATCTCAAATAAGTTTATCACATTAGCATATATACAATTCCCTTTTGTATGATCAAAATCAAGTCTCGTTGGTAATTCCAAACCAACTTGGAGGACCTAGAGAACTTGATAATGATCGAATCCGCTAAAGATTATGGATCATGATGCCACAAAAGATCATCGACAATATGTAGTCAATTAAGGTGGTAAGCAATCCACTTGACTAATAACTCAACAAGTAGAGTTATATGAACGTTTCGAGAAACGCTCCATGAGTGCATTCCACAGTACTTTGTGGTCATTATTTTTTGCACAGATTGCCATTGAAGGCTTTTGTCGATGTGGCGCTTCAAAGACTTTCAGCGCATGAGATGTGAAATCTCGGCATCTAGGCTTGCTAGCTTGGGGGTCAAAACATGTGGTTTAATCCTTTCCAATGAAAGGTTCCACAGATACCAAGCGAAGATTCGCCTTACGCATCGAGTACGTCAAAACTCAAAGGAGCAGAATGTTACATTGCTCTTGCATACAAAACCAAGCTGTTATGAGACTCGATAGAGGTCACAAACAATGCTTTTAATGGTTTGTCCTTCGGATTGATCATACACAATCCGGAAAAGTCGCGAATTGATCAACACAATTCGAAAAAGGCCTCGGATTGATCAAACACAATCCGGTGATAGGTCGGGGTTGATCATACACAACTCGGACAAGGAAACAAGAGTGATCAAACACACTCTTGACCCGCGAATAAAATTTCGGGATTTTTGGTACCTGCAAATACACCGACCCAAGCATAGAATGGAGTAGAAGAAGGGGATAAAACACTTTATCTCCCCCGAGGTTATTGAACTTGGAAGAGTTTTAGGGTTGTAAAATAAACATACCGTAAGCACTTGGATGCTTGATCCTCTGAAAAGAAAGTAGCGGAGTGGACGGTCGGGAAGCGACGGCGGCCTAGGCAAGGCCGAGAACCTCCGGTTTTGGTTTTTAGGGTTTGGAAAAAAAAATGGTGGGCTATTAGTTCTAGGGTTAGAACAAAGTGCATGATAATGTGATGAAGTATAAAGTGTAGAGAAAAAGATAGTAAGAGAATCATCATCTTATTCATTGATAGGAGCCTTTTATATAGGGAATTACACAATACCAATATGGTAAAGATATAAATACATAGATCTAGTCTAACTACATATATTATTAACATAAGACCAAGACACACATAAAGAATATCTAGAAAGATACAGAATAGTCTAAACATCCTGAATGTTTATAACAAGGAACTCCACAAACTTCAGCTGATTCTAATATGTATATAGAGCTAGGAGCACTATACATGGTTAACTATCCTTTGCTTATTGAGTTATTTCATGCCTCTTGAACCCGGATTTCCATTTTACCTGGTGGCCAAAAAAGTTTTATTTAGCAAATCTATATGAAATTAAAATATCTGACAAAGATAATAATCTTTGATATATATTTGGGGATTAAGTAATTAATTAGCAAATCTTTTGTATCAAGGGTTAGCAAATCTTAGCAAATTCTTGAAGGACCCGGATCCTGTCGCTGAAAAAGGACTGTTTTGTGGAGAGATTGAGAGAATCATACAGACAAAAAGGAAAAAAATCAATAAATTTAGATAGGGTATATTAACCATGCTATCAGAAGGGAAAAAAAAGTGGGAATTTTCTATACAGTACTACACAGATACATAAATTTTAGGTAAGCTTGTATGCTTGGTGTTCAAGTTAATCCCCTATAATTAAATATAGTTGGGTTCTAGCTTGTAAATCACTTGTACTCTTGTAACAAATCGATCAAACTTATTGACGATCATGGCATCCATATACGATCAATTTTGCACAGGGAACTCCATAGGTTTAATCTAGCTTCCTTCACAATATCAAGTTTTTCCTTGATAAACATGCAAAGAAAATAGCCTATACTTCTAGTGTGACTGTGTAAGTGCACCAATAGATACATAAATTGCGATATAAATTTTGGGCCTTGGGTCTCTAATGCTTTCTAGCTTCTAATAAATTCTTTTAGGATACTAAACACTTTTGTGCATTCTATTTCTTTAGTTTGTCTAGGGAGCCAACATAGTTGTTGGGTCGGAGTCGGCAGACTTTAGTCTTATTGCTATAGTTTTGATGGTTGATGATTCTTGAAGCGTCGCAATTGAACGTAAGTTTATAATGTAATGGTGCTTGATTGTCCTCTTTTTCAGAGCTTTTGTATGACGTCATGACATTTGTTTATCAATGAATTCAGTTTATTT
>NC_020493.1:21748766-21755878 GCF_000184155.1 Fragaria vesca subsp. vesca | reverse complement strand
AAAAAAAAATTAAATATTAAGACTGATCAGTGAATCGTCTAGTATGGGCACAATTGGTAATTCAGACCGAGAAACAACATGTCCTCCTTAATAATTACAGATTCAGAGCTGGTTTGACAATTTGCGCACTCCATTGGAAAAGTGCATGTTCTTAACAGCGAGGTGGTGACGTGGCAGAGCTCTCCTCTGCTCTCTCTCTGGGAATTCATGAATCTGGGGCAGGAGAATTTCTTCCAGTATTTCCAGGAAGACGAAGAGAATCCCACCACCATCCCTGACCTCTCTGTCCCTTCTACCACTACTACTACAACTCCATTTGACGATTTCACCCTTCATTCCCACACCTCGCCGCCTTCGGTATCTCTCTCTTATTTCTATATGTATTTGATGAAGTTGCAGATAAGGTTTGTGAATGTGTCCATAGAGAAATATTGGCTTTGCTTGTTGAATTTGCAGGTAGAGCAGCACTGCCAAAATGGGTTCAAGCCTTGGAAGTGGAAAAGTCCCTTGAGTCCAATTCCTAAGCGAGTGAGTCACAACCCACAACCCTTTTCCTTTCTAATTATTCATACTTGTTCTAATCCTCACTATGATTCTTGGAGCTTAGAGAACCAATCTGCTCTGTTTTGCTCTTCTTTTGGGTTTTCCAGCTTGTTCTTCTTGCTCATTAGTTGCTTCTCTACATGTTTGATATAATGACCCAATGAAGTTGTTGTGTGCTACTAGTTTGGGTAGTGTTGATGATTTATATCGTTTCTAGTTATACGAAACAAATAGTTGACTGGGTAAAGTTTATGTTTCCCGAACAGAAAAATGCTGGGGATCCCCTGAAGCATCGAGGGTAGGTAAATTTTCTAAAATGTTCTGTAAATTAGATATAATGCATTAATGCTAATGATGATAGTTTGATTGGTTGATTGACTAGCTATAAGCGCAAGATGACAAAGTCCAACTATCATGAAAAGTCTTCTGTCAGAAACCAACTGCAAGATATCCTGGCAAATCTAGGACCTGAGTGCCCCTTCTTTTTGAAGTCTATGATACATTGTAATGTTGTACATGGCTTTAGTTTGGTAAGTCTAAAACCCGTCTCCTGCTTTTGGAAGTAGAGTACATGCCCTGATGCCCTGCACGAATATGTAGGATTGTAGAAAGTCATGCTGATAGAGTACTTGATTGTGCTATTGACAGACGTTGCCAAAGCAATTCTGCTATTTGTATTTGCCATTCCATGATACAACTATAACCTTGGAAGATGAAAGAGGTGAAGAATATAGAACAGTATATCTTGGGGACAAGAGGAGATTGAGTGGTGGGTGGAGAGCGTTTTGTGTCGCAATGAACTTGGTTCTTGGTGACCTTTTAGTTTTCCATTTGGTCGGTCCTTTGAAGTTTAAGGTATGCTTCTATTGTTGCTTGGGCATAGTTTTCAGTATTTTCAACAAGTATTGCTTGGTTCTTGATACCCTGTGCCAATTAATTGGAATTTCTTGCTTGGAGGAAGAGCTTATTCTTCAGCCTTTGCATTTTCCTTTTGATTCTTGTAGTTTACTTATACAAACACACACACAATGTTGCAGGTGTACAAAGTGGAACCGGATAATTTAAATGAAGTGGATGCAGCTTTTATCCTCTTGAAATTGAGTCTCTCCACACTATTTGGTACTCTCTCTTGCTCTCTTGACCTTTGATCTTTCAGAAACTAAGAGGGAGGTTTCTTTAAAGTTCCTCATCACCTGTTTGCTTCATGCAAAGCTAAAATGTTAACGGTAAATGACGGTGCAGAAGAGTACCATCCAACGTCTCCTCCAAAAGATATTTGCCAAGAAAATATTCGAACGACAAGTCTGGAAATAGATGCCATTTTTTTGAGCGTGTAGATGATGATCAGTCCGAGGATTACATGATAATCATTTTGGCTCTGAGCTACTATTTCATCCAGGACTTTTTACTTGAAGATTTTCCAAGTAATCGAGAATGTCGCCAGCAATTTGATGATGAGATTAGGAGATGATCCATATAATACACACACATACATGGTCGTTTAAGGAATTTAATTCCTAGGTAGTTAGATACGTAGGAATTGTAATACTCTAATACGTACGAACTGTAATTTAGGGGAGCACCAGTCCTTTATTTAAAAAAAAAGGTTATAATTTTTTGGTATAATGGTCATGTGTTGTTTATATATTGTTTTCAGGTGAAATGGACTCATTCATTTCAACACAACGATTGATGTTCAATATAGCTGTAATTACCTCAGCAGATATGGTAGGTGTTTCCGCATAATCCCGGAGACTATGTAGAATCATGGTGAAACATATAAACAAGAGACAATCATGGGCAAGAGACAAGGGCATATAGTGGTTCATTATGCCATCGGAGGACATGGCTACGTCCGCTTAAGGTTCTATTATCATGGTCAATAGGCCTTTTGGGATCGGGAGAGAGATTCAGTCAGCCAGCTAGAGAGAGAGTTTCTACATATGGGAACCCTTCCTTTTATAGCTAAGGAAGGTTCCCTCCTTTTATATGTTTCTAATGTGGGATAAACTATACATAACTATTATTATGGTGTCTTCTTGTGGAGTTTGGAGGAAGACCTTCCGGATGTGGTACCAATAATCTTTCACCATGGCGAGGTAGGATATACATCGTATTTACAAGTTCCATGACTGGTCTATAGGTGGAGAATGTAGTTCTCGACTACCGACTACAAATCCCTCTAAGTTCCCGTTCAAGACACGTCTTGAGTGAGGACTTGATATATAAAATGCCCATAGACCAGTCATTTATTAACGGGCACCCGGCCCTAGTCCCCCCAAGTCCGTGCTCAGGACGTGTATTGAACGAGTCTTGCTTATTCTGGTCTTACTTTTCTTGATATTCACCGTAGTCTTCAAGTCCGCCAATAAAATAAAAAATGCCCCTCCCGATCCTCGGCCTCAAAAATTATTCGGCCGAGCGAGGTGTTTTCATGTTTCCAATGGCAAGGTACTGTTGGTTTCCCTTTTACGACCATCCGGGTGTTACATTTTTCCATGGACAATTATTACTCGAGTGACGGGGTATTAACGCCGTCTATGGTTTATCAAGTCACTTGCTCCGTTTTTAAAGGGATGATATAAAACTTATGCCTCTCGGTCGAACGACTATCCCGCTTGGTGTTGCATGGGATTTCAATAACTTATGCCTCTTGGTCGAATGCCTATCCCGTTCGATATTGCTCGGGATTTTAATGACTTATGCTTCTCGGTCGAATGCCAATAACACATAAATAATGATATATGTGCCGCATGGGTATGATACTAGTAGGATGCCATAACCTGCATGCATACTTCCCTAAACTCATACGTGAAAGATAATAAAACGAAGGACTTATTTTTGTAGTAAATTGTTGAATGGGTGCATATAAGAGGTGCAGATTCATGCCCGTACTTCTCCCGGACGATGAATCCTTGTTGCTAGTACGGTTGGGCTGCCTACAAGATTTGTTGACTTTTTCCGGGTAAATAGCTCCGGGTGCCACTCCGGGTGTCCATAGTGTTCTTTTTTTTTTTGCCTACTATCTTTCTTTCCCCTTTTTATACCGGGTGACAGCCTCCGGGCTCCCGATGACTCATATTTCCTTTGGTCAGTTCTGCTCCCGGTGGCTGAATATGCTCAAACGGGAACCCCGGAGAGGTGATGCTGCTGCTGGGCCGGGTGCCTAGAGTAAGAAGACGGGTGCCCAGACCAACTTCTTCTTCTTTCCTTAGCCGGAGAATGAAATCACGCCGCAAGACTTACATGCTCCGGGGTCCCGGTGAACTGATGGAGCTGAACCCATTTGCCATGGTGATTTGCAGATGAAACCAGACGAGCTTTGACCGAGTTGCTAAGCGGTGCTCCTCCCGGCCGGGCGACTGACCGACGCTGCCGGTGGATCCCGAGCGCTACTAGTTGGCTCCCGACGCATCACTCCTGGCTGGCACCGGACGAGCTAGGCCCGGGAGACCAGGCTAGAGTCCTCATGCTGGTTACCCGGCCGATCGGCGACGCCGGTCTCCGTCCAGGTTTCAATGACTGCAGGTGCTCCCGGCCTGCCAACTTGTCAATCGATCCCAACCTAGCGAGAACCACTGGGAAGTGGTAGCCGAGGCTGGGGACGAACCCCTGCATCCCGGGAGGAGTATACTCGGGCGGTACCTTCAAACGCTGCCGGATGGGGTCACGGGTCCCTGCAATTCGACCGAGCGATGGCTAGAGGCGTCGGTCATGAGCCCGGGTGGGATCATCTCTGAGGGACAGCTGGAGGCGCCGGGAGAGGAACCATCAGCGATGCATTTGGCAATTGGAAGAACACAACTCCCGGACGTTTCTAATTGGACCTGTTGACACATTTGGGCCAGATGGTTGGACCGGGCTGGGCACTTACTGGCCCGTTGACTAGCTAGCCCTTTGCTGGGCTTGTGCACCTCCTGATGGACCTATTGCTCTCATGGACTTGAATAAACTGCCTCTCAGAGGCAGAGCAACATGATTTTTCGTAATAATTCCCACAGACGACGCCAAATGTTTTCACATAATCCCGGATACTATGTATTATCATGGTGAAACATATAAACAAGAGACAATCATGGGCAAGAGACAAGGGCATATAGTGGTTCACCATGCCATCGAAGGACATGGGTATGTCCGCTTAAGGTTCTACTATCATGGCCAATAGGCCTTTTGGGATCGGGAGAGAGAGATTCAGTCAGCCAGCTAGAGAGAGAGTTTCTACATATGGGAACCCTTCCTTTTATAGCTAAGGAAGGTTCCCTCCTTTTACATGTTTCCAATGTGGGACAAAGTATACATAACTATTATTATGGTGTCTTCTTGTGGAGCTTTGAGGAAGACCTTTCGGATGTGGTACCAATAATCTTTCACCATGGCGAGGTAGGATATACATCGTATTTACAAGTTTCATGACTGATCTATGGGCGGGGAAGGTAGTTCTCGACTACCGACTACAGTAGGTAATCTGGTTGCACCTGTCGAATAATTCATACATAGGACCTACTATTTCAGCCATAATTTTTGACGCTCAGCAATTCCGACCAAGTTCAAAGATCCCTTTCAAATTTCATTTTGAACATAAAATACACTAGCTCCACAAATGCGACTGAAGTGACTAGTAAATTATTTTGGTTCACAACAAAAAGGTGATAAGCCAAGGCATCTAGAGGTTACTTCGGACTCTTCTACTACTATGAATAGGAATCATTCATCTCGACGGCAGGGGATGGTAGGTGGTGTCAAATTTGGTGGTGGCGCATAGGATCTCGACGGCAGGATGGCGCTAATGCGGGCATTGGGCCTTGGTCCTGCTGTGGGGTTCGGGCTGAAGTTTTGGGCCTGGGCTGTGGGCCTTGTGTTTTTGAATCACTAAGGTTACAAAATGGACTTTGGACTTTGGGCTTTGATCTTGGGGCATCTCTTGCTCTGTTGGACCCTGGGGATGCATCCTCAGTGTAGACTGGTCCCGGTTCTCTCAAATAAGTTAGAGGATTCTGACAGTTACCCTTTCTTGATCGAAGTGCCTATTCTATAACGTATATGTAAACATAACTTATCGTATGTAATTGTAAAAGTTGAGTGATCAATATATAAACGACAGCCAACCATTGTGTTGGTGTGCTTGACATTCTCAAATTCTCTCCTTAAAACTAAACGTACTCTTCAAAAATATCTCTCTTTTTTTGAAAGGCGGTCCTTGGTTTTATTGTAGTGTGATGATTATTGTGAATGAATATGATGCTGTCAGTCTTGTGGCAGAAGTTTCCATTGTTCTCAATAGATACTTGGGTCAGAGTGCACGGACTCCTTGTTTTGTTGAGGAACAAGGATGCCCTAGCATGCATAGGGGAGTCGCTTGAAACTGTTACTAATTATGACTGCCCGTCTCTTCGACGTAAAGATCCTGAGCAAAGCTTCAAACTAAGATTCGATGTAAGGCGAAGAGTTCGTAGTTGGATTCTTTTTGAGTTTTCAGTTTTCACCGACCTTGGCACCTGAGGTGGTTCTGACATATGATCCTATGTATTGGAGTTGTGGACGGAGAGATGAATCTCAAGTTTGACATTGAAAGTTTTTTTTGGTATTTAATAAAGGAACGAAATGGAGGACATTACAACACAAGAAAACTGCAAACATAGAAACAACCTACAACCATAAGTTGCATATTACCCTTAACTAAGTCATTGTTAAAAGCTTTATTGACCTCTTTTGTTGAATTATCTCTTTTGCCCTTCTGTTAACTGACATTTTAGGCGTGTAAAGGCATGCAAAAACGTAAGCTGTATTCTAGAATACTTAATGAATTATTTATAAATTTGGGAGCAATGTCGAACCAAGTTGGACTAACACTAGAAAACTAGTACTTAAAGCTTGGCTTGGTACTAGAGCTAAGAAAAAACAAACAAGAAAGGTGTACACTACACCAAATTGTCGTCCTTGTACATAAGAACACAACTATGAAGTAACTAAACAAGTCTTAACATAAACTAAAATTATAGGGGGTGTATTGTATTCAGATTTCTACATACTTTTTTTTTAAGGGATATATATGGATTTAAAAAGAATTCTTAGATTTATGCAAATTCATAAAATCTTTTGGATTCGTATAGATTTTAAAACCTAATCTTTGAAGGATTGTTAAAAACAAATAATAAATTTGTACAGATTCTCGTAAACTTTAATAAACATTTTATGATTCATCACTTCATCAACAAAAACATGTAACATGAGTAGATAAAGAAAAGAAATAACTTGAAAACTTCCCAAGTTAAGCTCTATGTGTACCAAACCTTTAGAAACATATTATGGAGAAGGAATAAAGAATTGTTATTCATATGATCATATCATTTTGATAACCTTGTGTCAAATCAAGGTAAAAAAAATCATATTTATTTTGTACTTAAGTTGTATATGATAGCCAAAGAAAAATATTTTGATAATGATTTTTTTTTTAAACCGAATTACATGAGACTTACAAAAGTAAGATTCGTCAACGTAAAAGGAGATGAAAGAATATGTTTCTTATTTTTTGGTTATCTAATGGTCGGGATGCTCTCTCTCTCTCTCTC
>NC_020493.1:21726861-21748746 GCF_000184155.1 Fragaria vesca subsp. vesca | reverse complement strand
CGTACGTCGTCGTCGTCTCTCTCTCTCTCTCTCTCTCTCTCTCTCTCTCTCTCTCTCTCTCTCTCTCTCTCTCTCTCTCTCTCTCCTTAATTTACAAATCCCAGCTGTCGTGGCTTGGAACTATAAGGACGCATGTCGTCACAACTAAGCAGTGACATGTTCTCTACCTGTCAATGGTGAAAGTCATCCAGCGACGATTCATCCAAAATCCCTCCATACCAATTCTAATCGTATCTCAACCTCTCACCTTCCTCTAGAGGCAAACAAATCGCAAGGCTATGCAGAAGAAAGGTTCCAAGCACCCCAGAAGGATCTCTCCGACGTCGTGCTCTAAGGGTGATCATCGCACAATTATGGAGGTCGAATCCGACCAAGAAGAGCACACCTCAAGGTTTCAGAAGGACGAGTAGGTGGTATTCTGTAATGTTGGCGATTTGAGTGGTATGTTGTGACGTTGTTGAGGAATATCAATTTGGCGAATGTGAGGATGATTCTGGCAGTGAGGGTGATGAGCTAGTCTAGGGTGACGATTGTGCGACCAAGACTACCGGCGCTTGGTTGCAACAAAATTGCAAATGGATCGGTGGGCTGCTAAGCCAGTCTGGAGCCCCAAGTTATTTAGTTGGCAGCCCAAAAGTTGATTGGATTTCATCTCCGAAGAATTTTGGGGGTCCAAAATGAATGGAACTTTATGAACTTGGGCTCAGTTGTGGGCAAATCTGATAAGCTCTACCTTTTTAAGGTTGGTATTTGGGGGTCTAGGTGGCATTGTCTAGCAAAATGTGATATGGTTTGATTTGACATCATCACAGAAATCCAAGATTACTAGTGACAAAATGTTGAGTGTGCTCTTCTCTGGCACTCGTCCAACCCTTGATCTGAAGGGCAACAATAAAATGTAGTGTTGCTTATGTGTTGGTGCGTGAGCAGGTAGACTGCGAAGATTAGCTACATCCAGATGGTTGTATGTTGCTACGAGTACCACAATTGAACACTTTGGCTCCAGCAATAAGCTTCCCTAGTTACTTTTGGTGTCTAGTTTTTCATACTCTACTAGCCTCACAATAAGTGAGCTCATTTTCTAATGTAATGGTACATGATCATATAGTATGTTGTCCTTATAGCCTTCGAATATCAATAAAATTTTCATTTTGTCAAAAAAAAAAATATATGTTTACTTCTCGAAATGTCCGAAAACAAAATTTCAGAAGATAGAAAGATGCTGAAACGTAATTAATTATTTGAATATGCCACACTTAAAGACATTATGAAATTTCCTAATTTGAAAAATGGCAGTCAAAATTCCAACGTCTTGGTTGAAACAGAAATACATTTACGAACTTTATACATGGAAATTTAAACAACAGTTTTCTTATCTGATCTGTCCAAAACATGACCCTAAATTTAAGCAATTTAAAAAAAAATTATAAATTTATAACTTCTTTTTGAAAATTGTGCCTACGTACAAAAAGACAAGGTGATGAGTGGTAAAGTTCTGTGGCTCAGTGCTCTGGAGAAGAAAGGCGATTGAACCATACTCAACATAAATATGAAAGACGATTTCTTTGAGAGTTCCTCGACTCCAATTCCTAACAACAAGCGGGTGAGTGATAATGCTTTCGGATTAGATTCCAATTGAGATTACACTTAGATTCTTGAGCTTAATCTACAAAATCTACTGTCTCCATTTACTATGTTTGATAAGATAAAAGAATATATTGTTTTTGAGCTATTAAGCCTAAAGTGGTCATCTATCATTTCTTTTGTTCATATTCATCAAGATCAATGAATACCTTATAATTTTCTATTTCTGTGTATTCTATGAGTTCTTCTGCAGCCAGAACACTTTCCTTCATGAACACCTTCTTGAGGGTCTTAACCAAAAATTGGTAGCTGGAATAATTTTCGAAACAACCAATATTGCAGATGCCATTAAAGCCAGCAAGATCATTACCGTGGAGAGCAGTTTCTCAACTTGGGATAAGACTTTGCAAGCCTGCGAGATGTTAGGCATGAATGTCGGTTTCCTGCGTGAACGAATTTACCAGCTTGTGAGTCTTGTTTCAAAATTAAAAATGTGTGAAGAGGCAAGACTGCAAAGGAAACAAGAAGAAGAAGAGATGAGAACCAGGTTGGCAGAGCTTTTGGAAGTAAAAAAGAAGACGGATAGGCTAGGGTCTCGAATTTCAGTGAAGCTCAAGTCCGTGTTCAAAGAAGTAATGGATGCTCCATGGTAATGATATACTTAATTACCTCGTGTTGTTTTCTAATGTGCCTCAGGAATTATAGTTTCACAACCAGCTAAGCAAATATGTGTGATAGCTAGATGATGATGCTGATGAAACGTTTTATGTTCATGGTATTCAGCTTTATGATGCAGTTGTGTTCAGGGTATGCAACTTTTTACACACACATCAATCAACAGTCTAATTAGTGTATTATGCATGTACATAAACAACGTAGTATCTTTCCTCAGGTTTTGCTTACATTATGTATAGATGTTTTTTTTTGGTAATAACATTATGTATAGAGTGTATGTATCAACATGGACCATCTTTGTGCTTTAGCTGCACGTTTGGTACGGAGGACTGTCATAACCGGGACTAATTTTTTAAGGCTGGGATTAAACCCCGAAGAAGAAAAAAAAGAGCCCGCAAAACCGATCTGGACTGGCCGATCTAGGTTGGGTTTTTTCTCGGTCCCAAAAACTTTTCTTGTCAATTCGGTCCGGTCCCATTAATAATCAGGCCGGCCCCAGTTCAAGAAATAGAAAAAAGAATGAGGCCCGAGAGCCTGACTATTTAGGTGTTTATCTATTATAAAATGATTTTATTGATTCCACACGCTTATTGCGGGTACAACCACATGAGTTCCAATTAAACCTAAAGCCTAGAACTTGTTTATCTCCAAAGCTTATGCCCAGACTCTCGTACCCATATCAATCCACAACACTCATCTCTCAGTCTCACTCTCTCTATACCAGTCGACCCAAAATCCTATGTCTCACTCTCTTTATAGTGTTTCGGTAACTGACCCATCTTTGTGCATTAGCTGCACATTTGGTACGGAGGACTAATTCTCTAGGTAGCAACAATAATAAAACTAAACCCATATTTCTATTGGGCAAACCCCAAAGAGCCCCTACTATTTTTGTACTCCATTAGCAAACTTGTAGCCTTTTCGAGTGTTTTGACAGATTTGAAACCGGAGTCTTTCCATATAATCAAACTCTTTCCATCAGAGCAGTTTATATCCTGAAATTGGATTTGCCTTTGGAGAGAGTTCACTGCGGTTGTTGAACAACCCAAAGAGAGCTCATCTTGCCCACGCCCCAAGGTTTATTCTCTCTTTCTCTCTCAGATATGCTTATGGGTTTCTTTTGTCAATGAGTTGTTGATTGTTCAATCACAACGATTACAGCTTGAAAGGGTGAGACCAACAAAGAATGAAGACAAAGACATTCCCTTCAGTCAAAACTCTTCACGTCTCAAAAAGATGACCAAGAACAATGTGAGAAGCTCTGTTCACTCTCTATGCTTTTCCTCTATTCTTGTGCTCATTTTGTACTTATCTCTTGTGGGTTTTTGCCTTTCCATCCCATATTGAAATTATGGTTGGATGATTCTGATCAGCATAAAGCTTGAATCTTTTACCATAAAGTTTGAATCTTTCTGAATGTGAACTTGTGAAGAGAGCAAAGATTTGAATGGGGATGATTTTAGAGAAATCCTGTTTTTCAGTGACGACCCATTTTTAGTAACTGGCATTAGTTTCTGAGACTTTGATGATCAAAGTGAAGATAAGAAGCTATTCTTGTGGAAACTTTCCTGGCCAAAACTTTTGAAACTTTGTAGTGCTTATATGGGTGCCTCTTTTTTTCTTGGTTATTCACTTGTTCATGTCTTTAAGTTTTGTGTATGGTATTATGCTTTCTTTACCAGTAGATTCAAATGATAAGCTAACAGAATAATTTGGCAAATGATGGAAAACATGTGGTTAGTGCTAATCCAACGAAGTCTGAGAGGTCAGTGAGTATAATTAAAAAAAAAACTTGTTAACCTTCTTCCCCTAATTTTATTTGTTAGAAGCATAACACTAAAGCGTCTTTGTTTTGCTCAATTGCCATAAACCAAAGACATCTAGGAAGGCCAAGTTACTAAGGTTATATGATACATCCGAAGCTCAGTGTTCTGTTCTTGAAAGCGCAAATGAGCTTGCAGCAAACCTAGCACCGGAGTTTCATAGTTTCGTCAAAATTATGATGCCGTCACATGTTACTCGAGTCTTCTGGCTTGTAATCTCACTCACCTCACAATTCTGCATTATTGTTATATGAAGGAATGGACTACTAGAGTAACTTATGTGCACATAACTTGGGGTTGTCAGGGTATTCCTAGGTCGTTCTGCCGTGACCATATGCCAAAATATGACACAATGATTGTCTTGGAAGATGAAAAAGGAGAGGAATGCCAAACGAAATATCTTGTGGAGAAGGAAGGATTGAGCGGTGGATGGAGAGCGTTCTAAGTTGCTCACAAGTTACTGGAGGGAGATGTTGTAGTTTTCCACAAAGTCATGCCTTCAAAATTTAAGGTAATTGTTCAAACCTTCTTGATAAGCTTTGTTTCCTTTGTGTGATTGCAAGTGTCATAATAATACAATTAGTTAACTGACAATTGTGAATAGACATCAAGGTCTTAAAGTAGTGTGATTACTTGCAAGCCCAATTTGGTAAATTTTTAGTTGATCTGAAGTGCGATTGATTTGTCAAAGATGGGTTTGTGTATTATTCCCCTTTCGCCTGACAGAGTAAGCTTTTAGGGTGTAGTGGTTGTTTAACACTAGGAATGTCATTATTACTGCTGCGGTAAGGATGATGGTGATTATGATGATGATGATGATCTTACCTCTAGCTTGCAAAAAAGGGTAGTATTAGTTTAGTTGGTAATGGATTAATATTTGAGTTTATCATATGGTTTTTGACTTTAGATGGAGTTTCCCCTTAATAGAAATTTGAAGTTAGTAGGGCACTAATGCCTCTTCTTGAGTTGAGCCCTTGCGTTTATTGCTTTAGATACTACCCGTGGTTGTGGATGCCTGACTACTGTTGCATTCTTTATCGTTTACTTGTTTAGGTGTATATTGTTAGATCAACTGGTTCAGATAAAGTGGATTGCACTCTTAGTCTTAACAAATTTGATGATGGCATTAGGCAAATCAAAAATAGTCAGTTATTTTATGAATTTCAAAATTCATCATGTTATTTTTAATGAATGGATTGACAGTTATTGACCCCCTCAATCATTTCACAATTCACTCAGCAGAAGTTACTGCATACGAAAGCTCAAGTAACGGGAAACTGCAACCTATTCAGTGGAAACTATGCATGGAAATGTTAAGGAGAACACCATAGCCTGTTATACCAAGTATGGTCAAATATCAGACCACAATCAAATTGATAGGGAAGTTCTTCATTTGGAAGTTCCGGATGCAATAAGGGTTTCAGAGTCTGTTATCCCTTTCGAAGAAGTGAGCTGCTTTGAAAACTTTATGGTCACAGTCGGTGGTTCAATCATAAATGCTGAGATCTCCAAACACCATTTGATCAAGTACTATGAGCTCTGCCGCAGTCAAAACTCATTTCTTCATGAGCACATTCTTGAGCCTCTTAACTCCAATTTGGTTGCCGGAGTTATTTCAGAAACAGTAAATCTATCAGATGTCATTAGAGCCGGCAAGATTACTACTTCAGAGTGTGATTTTTTGACTTGGGATAAGACTTTGCAAGCATCTGAGATCTTGGACATGAATGTTGGATTCTTGCGTGCCCGGCTGGACAAGCTTGCAAGCCTTGCTTCAAAATCAAAACTGAATAGAGAGGCTATACTTGCAAGAGACCAAGCAGTAAAAGATTTGATAACCCTGGAAGCAAAGTTTTTAAGAGCCAAAGAGGTTATAAATAGGCTCCACCTTGAGATTGAGACTCTAAATACAAGTTCAGAGAACCTTGAGGCTATGTTCAAAGAAGTGGCAAAGGCCCCTTGGTGATGACAACATCAATGCATTTTTCCTTTCCCGTACATTCTGGATCATTGAAGTTCTACAACTGCAGATGTGCCAAAGGTACGATGAAGAAACACTTTATGTCATGAGAATTCAACTTTTGTTGGAGATGTTAGTTGACGAGTAGGAGAGTCCTTTTGCAGATATTTTGGGGTAACATGAAGCAGGGAGGATTATTCGACCTTCTAGTTCTGCCTTTGTCATTTCCAGCTAATATTGGAAAATGATGTAACTAATAGCCAAACAATAACATCCCCTTTTAGGGGGTGAAATTGACATCCTCTTTTTTACAAATCGTATAGGGCATTGCTCCGGCACCCAACTCTCTTGTACATTGCTTGAAGGCGAAAATATGCAAGAGAAGTTTGAGGGTCTTCAACGATCTCGAGTAGTTTCCTCCGAAAACGATCTCAAGTAGTTTGTTATGGGGCTAAAATGTTTTGTTGTGTAGTGAACATGTAATGTACATAGAGTTAGGGAGAACAAACCATGTACTTTGAACGTTGTTACACCGACCATCTAGTGATCCTCAACGGAAGGTGAAGGACTTAATGTCTCAACCTCATGTTTGTGATGAAATTCTAATAAGAGAAACATTTCTTTGCTCATGAAGTGAAACAACCGGCCAAATACTTGTAGGAGCTTATTTTTATCGCAAATTGGTTTCTCAAAGAAACAGAAAATATGAGCCTCTATTGTCCAGTTAGTAAGCCGCATGGAGCTTTCTCTTCCTTGTTTCGAGTTCTAAACTCCATCGACCTTTACCTTCTTTGTCTTTTTAGTAAGTTCATCTCATTCTCTGTTTTTGTTCACAACCTTTTTCTTTTATCCTTTTGTTACTAGGTTTCTTTTGGTAAGTCGAAAAATCGAATTGGCTTTTGTTATGATCTGCAATGCAATGAACCTAAAATTTTCACTCTATCTGAATTCTCATAACTGATCCTGAATGAAAAATAAGGCGAAACATCTCTAACTGATCCTGAATGAAAGATGTCACATCCCGACCTTTAAATTTTTACCTTATTTACTAGCTTGGTATTAATAAGAATTTTACCGTCTCCGTCAATGAATTTATAGTTTATTTGGTCTCTAGAAGAGTTTTAAGGGACGATTATTTCGGAGAAATTATTCGTAGGAGAAAATGTGATGACGGTAAAAATGGTTAAATTTTGGCTAGTAAAAAGTAATTTTTATTAGGGTAATTTTTATTGGGGTGTTTTATGTTATGAAGTGTGGGTATTAAGGAGTGGACCGGGTCACATTTTAGTGGAAAAAGCCCACTCTCTTTCTCTTCTCTCCCTCTTCCCCGAGCCCTCTCCCCGCCGGACTTCTAGCCGCCCGTCCACCGCAGTCCGGCCACCTGAGACCGCCGCTCCAGTCCCCATCGGTCGGCCTCCGACCCAGCTCCCATCCTAGACCGGTGAGAGCTCCCCTAGCGCTGCCATGAGGGAGAGTTGCCGCTCGAAGTCCCGACTGCCAAAAGCTCTCTGTCGCCGGATGTTCCTCCTCCGGCCACGAATCCGGGCAAGCCTTATGTGGTTTTGAAGGCCTTCAACCCAGTTGCCTTGCCCTAGGAGGACTCGGTCCAGTTTGCTTCAGGTGAGGAGAACCGGTGAGTGGAAGTTCTAGGGCTTTTTGTGATTTTTTTGTTCGATTGACCTAGTTAGGCTTGGAATTGGTGTTTGTGCTAGTTAGGAAAGTTGTAGAGGGGGTTGAGAGGAAGCTGCTGTTAAAATTTGGTAGGCATTGGAGGTCGCCGAAATAGGCCTCCGGCAGCCGCTGCCGATGGAGCAGACGGCGGCGCCGTCGCTGTTTAGGGGATTTTTATGGTTTTAATTGTGATATATTAAGGGGAGTTTAACGATGTGAAGTTTGGAATTTTTGGAAGAGTTTTGGATAGGTTTGGGATTTTTGAAAGATTAGTGAATTTGGCGGTTAATGGGGTAGAATCTAACTGTTGGATTTTCCTTATTATTGTTTTAGAATGTTGAAATAAAGAAAATAAGGCTATGGTTGGAATTTGGCGTGAATCCGAGAAGCTTAACCCTAGAAAGGGTAGTGGGTTAGGCGGAAGAGTTTTGGGTTATATATTTAAGTATTATTTTTCTGAAATTGAAGTTTGGTCCTAAGCATGGTTTTGTGCCAGGATTCAAGGAGACCTCACTTGAGTGGCGCATTGAATTTCGTCAGGCTTATGCCTAAAGTTGTGAGTGGACTTTTGTTTTAATTAAAAGGATGCGATGCATTATATTGTTAATAAGTTTTTCTTCTGCTGAATTTATTGCTTTCTCTGATATTTGGCAATTTTCATCTTTTGGAGAGTTACCGAAAATGAGATTTTCGGTGGATATGTATATTGGATGTTTATGAGGATAGTATGTATATAAATAAATGCTAGCTAGCTATACGTGTTTTTCCGCCATAATGAGGTAAAATTCAATTATGGTGTAACATGAGCGTTGGACGCAATCGTCGTAGCCCTATATAAATTTAGTAATTTATATAGGGAATATGCACGTATATATACACTCGTGTTTTTCCGCCATAATAAAGTAAAATTATATTATGGTGTGACGTGAGCGTTAGACGTGAGCGTTAGACGCAAGCGTAGTAACCTTGTATGAATTTCTATTTTTCTTATTCTTCATAAGAAATCATACAAAGAGTATGACGAGTGTAAATATATATATATATATATATATATATATATATATATATAGTTTAGCCTGAGAGGCTGTATTTTATTAAGTTTTAGAGACTGGCTGGAGCTAGTCATGTATTTGCCAGTTTGTGAGTAGAAAGCTTTGAGCTGTCGCATGCAGCATAATTTATATGGAAATTTAAATTGGGAAAGCATAAATATTTTCATTAAATTCATGTTTGTCCACTCACTCTAACGTTTTTAAATTACTTTCCCCTTGGCCCTTTGGTTTTAAATGCCCAGTATGTAAGTTAGCATAGTTGAGGTCGGGCGTACATGGAGACGAGGCATAATCAATAGTATAGCTTCCGCTCATATTTCTATTTCTAGTTCCTATCTCCTCTAATAGAGCGCTCTGAACCTGTGATTGTTGTTTATGGGATTTTTGTTAGATTATTAAATATAAATTGGGAGATGTTGTGATTTGTGGGGAGCACGAAGGCTCCAGGAGTTTATAAGGTTGGAGTTGGAACTGTTAGAAGTGTTTGCAGGTGTTTTTTTAGGAATGGTTGTCAATTTTCAAGGGAGGTTATGCCAATTTTTCGGTAAATTTTCTTTGGAGGTGGTCCCCGCAGGATTTACTTCAGGTTTCAAGATGAAATCCGGGATGGGTCCTGACGAAAGATAAGGCGAAAGATCTCTAAGTCCTCTATTCGATGTATGTTTTATTTGGAATATATAATCAGTTTTTATATCCAATTACTTTAAGCAAATATAGTCTTATAATGTTTGATAATTTGTACCCATGTAGATAAAAAAAAAAAAGGAAAATGACTATTTGCACAAAATTGACTAAATTTGACCCCAATCTAATGAAAACTTTTTCATGTACCCATTCCAATGTTTTAATGTAAAATTATAAAAAAAGAATTGTGTAATAACAAGAGCCCTAATAACAATATTAGTAATATAAACTTATCCACATACGAATTGTAGGTCCGTCACAGTTTTTACTTTTTACAGTTTCACCCCACTTGAAAAAATATTATAAAACCCACACGTCTGCTCCTTTTTCTCATAACACCAGCAGCCCACATTCCTAAAATTTTCAATTTTGAATTGAACGACTAGCTTCTTCATCTTCCCCTTTGTCTCATATATTACAGCGCTTATTCCAGTCTTTCAATCTTTGACTCTTGACTCTTTTACCATAAGTGAGACAAAGAGAGACTCCATGGCTATTGTTCCATTCCAGGAACACATACCCATCTCCTGTTCATCCCCCAAGATCCCCTCTTCTCTCTTTGTTTCACTTCTATATGATAATATGCTCATGGTTTTGATTGTTATCTGAGTATCTAACAATGATTTGCAGCTCAACTTTGAGAGGCCACCAAAGGCAAAGGACAAATCTTTATGTCTCAGAGGCATAACCAATGTCAATTTTCCAATTCATCAGCTTTATTTTTACTTATTTCATCCCCAAAAGTTTGGAACTTTATGAAGGATGATGTTAATCTTTCTAATAATTTAATATCTGAAATGGGTTCTGAGAAAAGTTTGAAACTTTTGGTATTGATTTGGAAAATTTTTCATGCCCAGAAGATATCCAGCCTTGGTGTGACATTTCAGCTTGATATACAGTGAGGATTCATTTGTGACCATGTTTGATGATTGCTTGCTGGGTATTTGAATTTGAATCATGTTTTGGGTATTTGAATTTGACGGGGACATATTATTATATTTGATGGTTGATGAATTTGATGCTAATAATACAAATGATATGAAATGTTTCTGATTTTCTCTGTAGTAACTGTTCTGAAGCTGTACAGTAGTTTGAGGCTTTTTTCGCTTTATTTTCTGTGTCCTGTGTTCCCAAGAATGTGATTTTCTCTATTTTCTCTTTGGTGTTTATAGTTATTTCACTTGCTTCTCAATCTTCCTGCTTCTGTTTTCTGTAGTTCGTATTGATTATACTTCTATCCTAGAAATTGTATATGGTGGTACATTTTATAAAATGCTGAGAGAGAAGGGATAGCTTGTTCTACTACTTATTTATACCCATGCAGATAGTTTCCATGTGCATATATCACATTGATTGTCAAACTCTTTTCCTTTTTTTAGCCCATGTGTGTGTTCTCATATTGATCCTACTTCTTTCTTGGAAAATTTCTTATACAACAAAAGATATAGTAATTATTTAAGTGGTGCATGTTAAAGTTATACCAGAAATCTTTAGAAGATGGAGAAGTAGTAATGCTTAGTTATTATGAAAGAACTTTTGTAGAAGATCAAGTGTGTGTGCTGTATCAACATTTAGCTTTACTTAAGCTTTGATATGCTATGGCCGGCCTCATGCTACAACTAAGATTGTGCGCAACTTTGATTTGCTTTAAATTAGTTTGTTGTTCAATAATCTATTAGGGTTCGGATTGTGTACCGGGATTTTGTATGTTTGAGTGATTTATTTTTCAAGGGCAGCGTTTGCTTTATTTTTATTCTTTCTCATAGGAGATCATATTGGTATTCATGTAGTGACTTACTTATCTTCTTTCAATTTAATATAAGCTCATATTTAAATAATAGGGCAATGTGGATTGAATATTCAATTTTTAACAAGTAAGGTCAATAATATATTCAATTCTAGCTATTATAAGGAATGCTGTTGGATTGGATTTTTGTAAGGGATATAAGTATAGGGTGTTGATGATTTGATTGCAAAAAAATGAGTTTTCTGGGGATCTTGTGGAGTTGCTCTAATATGTTATTGATGTTGCGATTTTGACATCTTAATTTGTTCCCTTAAATATCAGTTGTCACGATAACCTCCAAGTGGGCAGGCAGACCTGTATATGTTTCCCTTCCATCTTACATATGAGGAGGATAGCTTGATTAGTGATATAGCTTTTAGGTTTGAGAAGTGATTGACAATGTTGTACTCACCTATATGTCAATGTTTTACCAGCAGTTTATTTCTATCTCTCTCTCTTGTTTTTTTTTTTCGGTATGTGGATGAGCTGTTTTCTTTTCTCTTGTCAATAACTTGGATGCTCAATTAACTGAACAATTTTGCAAATCCTGGAGTACAGATGGTCAATGCTGATACCATGAAGTCTGAAAGGTCTATGAATTATGTTATTTTTTTTCTAATAAATTGCTTTCTTATAAAGTAACATTGGACCCTCAATGATTTATCAATAGTGACAAACAAAAACGATGTAAGAAAACTACTGTGGAAAGCTTATATAATACTTCTGAAGCTCAGTCTTCTATTATGGAGAGAGTGAAGAAGCTTGAGGCCAATCTAGCACCCGAGTTCCCTAGAGTGGCCAAAGTTATGTGCCTATCAAATGTCACTGGATGCTTCTGTCTTGTAAACCTCCCTCACACTTTCTGCTATTACTATATCAGCGTTTGAACTATTAGGTTGCTATACTTATTTCCACTTCAATTTGTGTTTTGCAGAATCTTCCAAGGAAATTTTGCTTTGAGTATTTGCCAAAGGAGGATACAATGATTGTGTTAGAAGATGAAAGTGGGAGAGAATTCCAAACCAAATATCTTGTGGGAAAGGGTGGACTTAATGCTGGATGGAGAGGATTTTCAATTTCTCACAAGTTACTAGCTGGAGATGTTGTAGTTTTCCATCGAGTTACTCCTTCCAAATTTAAGGTAACTGATGGGTACTTTATGATATGTTTGTATGGATCCTTTGTTTTAATTGCACGTTCCACATCCTGAAGGATTTGGTTAAAATTTGATGAATAGGGAAAGTAAGGCCTAAGAATTTGTTTTTTTGCTATGTTAACCCAAATTGATGTTCTCAAAGCGATGATGTATATGTGGTTTTTGCCACAAAAAAAAGAAGAAGAAGAAAAAAGCGTTGTATATATGCAGACAGATGATAGGTGCTAGCTTGATATACCTTTGTTGGCCAATTGCCTCACGGCTTATGCATTTTTGGGTGTAGTTACCCACAATTATAAGGCCATTTTGTGACTCTGATAGTGATGCTGATAAGGATACTTAACCTGAGATTTGAAAGGAAAAAATAGGGTTAACTTGGCTGGTTTCTGAATTGTGTTATCACAAATCTCCTCACTTTAGGAGTTTCTCCTGAATGGGGAATTGAAAGAAAAAGGTAAGACCAACTCATTAGTATAGTATTCTTCTGCTTCTATATGTTCACTGTCTTTAAATATAGTAGCGGTTGATGAGTTATGGTAAGCAGAGACTATAGATTGATGGATCATGGAGTTATATTTCAATATGAAATGTTAACACATTTAAACAATGTGAATTCTTCTAATACTCTACATTTTTACGTGTACATTGTTAGATCAAATGGTTTAGATGAAGCGGATTGTGATCTTGGCATCAGAGAAATTGATGGTGGTAAGTTCCTTTAAAATTTCCTAGTTATGTTGCTAAATTGATAACAGTTATTGATCCCCTCCTCTCTACCACTTCAATGATTTAATTCATCCAGCAAACATTATTGCATCTGGAGGTGCAAAAGTCTCCATTCCTAGTGAACCTATTCAAAAGAACACCATAGCCTGCAACACCTCAAGTGCTCCAATATCAGATCATTCTGGAAATGATGGTGAAGATTTTGGTTCTGAAGTTATGGATGGAATTAGGCTTGCAGAGTCTGTTATCCCTTTCAAAGAAGTGACAGGCATGGAAAACTTTGATGTCATCATCAATGGTTTGGTCCTAAATTCTGAGTTTTCAAAGTACCACTTGACCAAGTACTATGAGCTCTGCCGTAGTCAAAACTCATATCTTCATGAGCACATTCTTGAGTGTCTTAACTTCAAACTGGTTGCTGGAATAATTTCTGAGACAATCAATATTTCAGATGCCATAAGAGCCTGCAAGATTACTACTTCAGAGACTGACTTTTCAACTTGAGATAAGACTTTGTAAGCGTGTGAGATGTTAGGCATAAATGTTGGCTTCCTGCGTACCCGGCTAAACAAGCTTGCAAGCCTTGCTTCAGAATTAAAACAATGTAGTAATCCTAAAGGAGACAAAGTAGCTTCAGAAGTAAAACTTTTGGGGGAAAAGGAGACCACAAATTGTCTTGATTCTAAGATGGACACTCAGAATATGTTGTCCGAGAGGCTGACAGCTATGTTCCAAGAAGTGGCTAGGGCCGCTTGGTGATGACGAACTTCAATGCTAAGGCTACATGATGAAGACTTTTGTGTCATTTGTGTTGCCATTTTTGTAAAGGTTCTGTATACCAGCAATCAACTATTGAGTAGAATTATAGAACTGCCATGCGGGTAATGGAACCTCAGCTACCTTAATTTACTTTCCTATTTTTAAGTGTTAACTTTTCATTTCAACTGAGAATGCACATTAACTAGTCAGGGAATGGAAATCACGGAAAATCACTACCTCTGACAAAGGAGAACATTATTAGTTAGACCAAATGATATTGCCGTAGGTGTGCCTTGGTGGATATTGTATCGTTTATTTGATTTGGTTTATTATGGTTTTTGAGACCCATATAATAAATAATTTGACCAATTTTGACGTACCAGTCACACATATATAAGGTATAAGCTAAAAGGAGTTCGCATAGCTTTACCTATGATGTAGACATAGTCTTCCATAGTCACATTGAGCTAGTAAACCGCAAACTATTATAAATTTCGTCTATCAGTCATTATGTGAAGTTATGGGTTTTCTCATCAATAGACAGTAGAAACATTTTAAATCAATTCAAAGACCAAAGATTTCTTTAATACTGATCGATTGAATTAGGTCGAATTTGATTTGAAGCTTCTCAAATTCTAAATGCATAGTACTAGTTCATTTACTTTTTTTTAAACACTCGCCGTGTTTGTTCATTCACATAATTAACCACGGTAATAATTCAAAAATCAAAAGACTAAAGACCAAATTGCCCCTATTATTTTTGGAAACTCGCTCCATCACAGGCAAAAACTTATAGCCCTCGAGTGTGTGACAGAAATACAAAATTTGAAATGAACGGTCTTTTCATCTCTCCCCTCTGATTACGCCACTCTACTCTCTTAAACTCTTTTCAGTGTCTTCTCTTTTCCCCATCAAACAGAGCCAGAGTTTGTGAGAGACACAGAGAATCCATGGCGATTGTTCAAGAACAGAAACAGAGCTCCAATGTAAACCCTTTTTGTGTCTGATGTAGTTCTATGGCTTTGGTTTTTAGTGGACACTTAACAAAGTATGTGACTGTATGATTAGCAGGTTTTGCAGATTAAGTGGGGAAGATTACCATAGAAGGAAGAAAAGGTGTTGAAGAAAAAAATTTCATGTCTCAAACAGACCACCAAGAACAATGTAAGAAACACCATTTATGCTAAGCCCTTCTAATCTTTTTCTTTCTGTCTCTGTTCTCTCACTTTGGGGGCTCCATTTATCACTCATGCTTTTGGCCATCTTTGTTTTTTTTTTTTTTTTTAATTTTTTTATTTTGGAATTCATAGACATTTTTGGATGATCTTGAAAGAGTTTTGAGTCCACTTATTGCTTTGGAAAATGTCATGTGCAATAGACTTGATGCAGACAACAAGTCTTCATTTTTAAGTTCACTGTCTGCAATTTGAATGCTTTGATCAAGAAAAGCAATCTGCTTCTCAAAATTAATGGCCTATGATGGGCTACCCATAGCGACAGAGATATGGGTTTGTATCTGTTTCCCTGCCCTATGTTTTCTCCTCAAGAATATGCTAGAAATCCTGGAATTTATGCCCCGAGTAGATCTGGTTAAAGTTATAGTCTTGCATATGGTTTCTTTAGATCGATTTATGTAGCTTCATATGCGTTGTAGACACATTGCTTTAACACCTTAAGGTTTTAGTTCTAGTGCTTGTATACATGTTTTAGCTCTAGTCCTGAAAAGTTCGGGTTAGCTAGCTTGAAACTGTAAGGAAAATACACGGTACACAAGCACATAGGTAGCCTTTCCCAGTTTGTGAAGGTAAGTACTACCCCACTGTTGAAAACAGAAATCTCATCGCCATGTCGACGAATGAATCACTTACCTTCCAGGAACCTTCAAGGGTGACGACACCTGCACTTATAGTAGGCACATTGTTTTTCCATGGCTGTCAACACGAGAATGTTATTTAGTTGCCCGAAAACCAAGCTTTTGGGTTCCTAGAAGTTAAGTAACAAGAACATACCCACCTTTAGGACAAATTTTTTGTTATGATTGAATTAGATAGCAATTTCAGTTCTTTTCCTTTGACTGAATACTTTGTAAATTCTGAATACAGATGGTAAATGCTAAATCAATCAAGTCTGAAAGGTCAGTGTTGCTAAACTACTTTTTATTTTGTTTTTCCTAATTCAATAATGATTGCTACAAAGTGAAAACGAACCTCCAATCTTTTACCAATAGTCTTAAACCGAAGAGAATAAAAAGAGCGACAGAAGAAAGTGTTTATGACACTTCCAAATCTCAGCTTTCTGTTATGGAAAGAGCGAAAGCGGTTGAAGCAAGTTTAGCACCAGAGTTTCCTAGACTGATCAAAGTTATTACCATCGCATGTTACTGGAGGATTCTGGCTTGTAAGTTTTACTCACTCTCTTCACAATCATGTAACAAGAATATATGAAGGCAAATATCAGTACTAAGTAAGATGATATCTTCAAATGTTATGCAGGGTCTTACTAAGAAATTCTGTTGTGAGCATTTGCCAAAACATGACACGATGATTATTTTGGAAGATGAAAGAGGGGAAGAATACCAAACCAAATATCTTGCAGAAAAGGTGGGACTAAGTGGTGGATGGAGAGGCTTTTCAATAGCTCACGAGTTAGTGGAGGGAGATGTGCTAGTTTTTCATCGTGTCACTCCTTCAAAGTTCAAGGTATGTGAATCCTGTGTTTACTAAAGGAGACGGTTTTCAATGGAGCGTCTGAAATGGGCTGTTACGCACTTGCCATATACTGCTTTTAGATACTAATCATGAACAGCTCAATTCTGCTGCCTAATTGTTTAGGTGTATATTATTCGATCAAAGGGTTCAGACAAATGAGATTGCGCTCTTGGCCATATGAACCTAGATGTTTGCATTAAAGAAATGGATACTGGTAAGTTGCTTGAAAATGTTAAGTTATATTGTCATTTTTTTTATAGCCATAACTGTTGCTGTCTATGATCCTCCTACATCATTTGAGTGATTGCAGGGGACATTGCTACATGTGAAGAGGAAGAATATGAGGATGTTCAACCTATTTCAGTGGAAAATCCTCAAAAGGATAACACCATAGCCTATAATACTATACCCAGTCCAATGTCTAATCTGTCTGAACATGCGAAAATTATACAGCGCACCCGGGTGCGCAGCACACCCAGCATCTCCACCGTCCATTTTGATGCGTGGATCAATTTGCAGATTGGGGTTTTTAGTAGGCGAGTGAGAGACTGCGGGGGAGAGAAAGGAGAGAGAAACTAATTCTCATTAACCGAAACTAACCAATCTCTGATCTGTTTCAGAAATTTGCAGTCGATGCCGAACCGCTGGAGTCAGTTACCGACGGAATCGGTATATCGGAATTTCGGTACGAGATCTGGAATTTCTAAAGTTGAATTAATGATGAAGATGCAGATCACATGGTGATGTATATCAGATAATTAAGTTGATGCAAATCAAATGATGGAGCTTGGAGAAAAGTTGAAGAGCAGAAGGAAGAAGAAGAAGAAAGGAGATGATGGAAGTCATGGAACTCGAAGTTTTGGATTTAAACAAGCCTAGATATGTAGAGTAGTTTGTACGAGTATAACAAACAATATTTCGTGGCCTAGTGGATGAGACCGTTGTTGAGTTGTAGGAGGTCAAGTGTTCTATTTTTCCTTCTTGCATAATCCATCTCTCTTTTTTCCTCTGCTTCTTTCTCTGCCAGTCGAACTCTTTTTGGGAAATAAATGTTTAACTTCAGTGATTAAAACTTTTCAATCCAATGTTTGTATAATTAATTTAAGGCTTAAATTAATAAATCTTTTTCAAGAGATTTTCTTAATTTTATAATCATAATAAATCTATTAAATCATTAGAAAAATACGAATTATATGAGGAATGAGGTATAGGGTGAAATAAATTATCTAGAATTAAATAATTTTTAAAATAATCTCTAATCTTTCGTAAATTAAAATATATAGCTCGTATGTCCGAAAAAATGTCTGTAATTTTATATCATATCACTGAGATGCACTCAATATGCACAGAAGAAAAAAAGTTTGAGAAATTTAGCTTATATGAATTATTTTAAGATTATGGTGATGTTAATAACATATTATCTATTCTCTCATTTTCTCTCGACGGTGAAACTTCAATTTATGTACTTGGAAATATGGATATGGGTGAAAAATCACAAACTTTCGGTATAGTTTGATTCCCGATAAATAAGGTCAACTCTAAATACGCTTGAGCGCTCATAAATAGAGTCTACCAACTGGAGGGTTAATTTAACAAAAAAAATTAATGGTTCTTAAATCTCATTTGTACGAGTTTTAGGTTCGAAAAGAGGAAAAAAGAGATCGCGCACGATGTCGGTCAATCGCGTATCGTGTAAAAAAAGAAGTTAGATTAAAGTTGACCGATTCGATAGGGGGTTTAACTAATCCGAAATGAGGTGATTTTTTTTTTTTTCTAGTTGGCCTATTTAATTACAATGACTACATCAGACGGTGAGATTTTTATTTTCACACATTTATGACCTCTAACCACAATGTGTCTTCTATCAGGGACCAAACTTTAACGGAAATATATAATTTTTCAACCATAGCTGTATTTTACCATACATATCACATCCTATTTCACAAGATTTTTGAAAATATAGCTTCCTGCGTATAGTTCGTTCACAAAAATGTACACTTGCATATAACCTACTAAACAAATTATACCACATTAGTAGGCACGTTGTGATTCCAATGGCTAAGTTTCACAAAATTAAAATTCAACCGTCTGATATGATCAGCGTACTTAAATACGGCAAAGGAAAAAAATTCACCTTTTTTCGATAACATTTGTCTCTCGATCAACGCGGTCAACCTTAAACTAACGTCATTTATTACACAAAAACGCTCTTACCTACCCCTACATGACCTAGTTTGGTTGATTCTTCCACACAAAAAACTCTCACATTGATGAATTGTAACCACCCATGTAAAAATTTAGAAACGTTCACCTTCCGACGATAGGGCTCTCCATATGAAAGCATAGCGTAAATATAGTTGACCGTTTCTATCGAGGACCAAACCTTACCGGAAATATGTGATTTTTTAACCATAGCTGTATTTTACCTTACAGATCACATCCTATTTCACAAGATTTTTGAAAATATTTCTTCCTCCGTATAGTTGGTTCACAAAGATGTACACTTGCATAAAACCTATTAAACAAGCTATACCACATTAGTAGGCACGTTATGTTTCCAATGGCAAAATTTCACAAAATGAAAATTCAACCGTATGATATGATCAGCGTACTTAAATAAGGTTATAGAAAAAAATTCACATGTTTTCGATAATGTTTGGCTCTCAATCGACGCGGTCAACCTTAAACCAACATCATTGATTACATGAAAACGCTCTTACATACCTCTATATGACCTAGTTTGGTTGATTCTTCCACACACAAAACTCTCACATTGATGATATGTAACCACCCATGTAAAAATTGAGGAACGTTTATCTCCCGACGATAGGGCTCTCCATAAGGAAGTATAAGCGTAAATAGTGTTGACCGCTTCTATCGGGGACCAAACGTTACCGGAAATGTGTGATTTTTCAACCATAGCTGTATTTCACCATACAGATCACATATTTATGACTTTATACTGCTACGTGCCTATTAAAGCGGTATAACTTGTTTAGTAGGTTATATGCAAGTATATATAATTGTGAACCAACTATACATAAAAAGCAAAATTTCAGAAAATCTTGTGAAATAGGATGTGACTGGAATAGTGAAATACATATTGGGTTGAAAAATCACAAACTTTTTGTAACGTTTGTTTTCTGATAAAAGTTGACACGCTAAGGCGCTCCTAAGAGGAGCCTAACCACTTGAAGGTCAATTTAACAATTTTTTTTCATGGGTTCCTAAATCTCATGTATACGAGTTTTAGGTTAGAAAACGGGGAAATATAGAGTTTCGCATGATGCCGATCAACCGCGTTTCGTTTAAAAAATAAAGTTGAATTTAGGTTGACCGGTTTGATGGGAGGTCTAACGAATCCGAAACAGGGTGAATTTTTTTCAGTAGACCTATTTAATCACCTTGTCTACATCAGAAGGTGAAATTTTTATTTTCACATGTTTATGACCTCGGATTGCCACGAGCTTACTAAAGTGGTATAACTTGTTTAGTAAGTTATATACAAGTGCACATTATTGTGAACCAACTATACAAAGGAAGCAAACTTTTCGAAAATCATGTGAAATAGGATGTGACCAGAATAGATAAATACGGCTCGGGTAGAAAAATCACATATTTTTGATAATATTTAGACCCTGACCAAGGTGGTCAACACTATTAACACTTATGTTTTCTTATGGGGAGCCTAATCACCGAAGGTCAATTTAACAAAATATTTTCATGGGTGGTTACGTTCTATCTATGTGAGAGTTTAACGTGTGGAAGAATCGACCAAATTAGGTCACATAGAGGAATGTAAGAGCGTTTCCCTGTGATAAGTGACGATGGATTAGGGTTGACCGCTTCGATCGAGCCCCGAACGTTGCCGAATACAACTGAATTTAATATTATAGCCATGTTTCACTATAATGATCACATCATACGGTCGAATTTTTATTTTGTGAATATTAGTCATTAGATTGCAACGTGCCTACTAATGCGGTATAACTTATTTAATAGGTTATAGGCAAATGTACAACTTTGTAAACCAACTATACAGAAAAAGAAATTTTTTTAAAAATCTCGTGAAATAAGATGTAATCGAAATAATGAAATACGATAATGGTTGAAAAATCACGTATATCAGGTAACGTCTGGGTCCCGATAGAAGCGGTCAACCATTTTTACACTTAATATACCCTATGAGAGCCCTATCATCGGGACGTAAACGTCTCCAAATTTTTACATTGGTTGTTACGTCTCATCTATATGAGAGTTTAACGTGTGGAAGGATCGACCAAACTAGGTCACAAAGAGGTAGGTAAGAGTGTTTCCGTGTGATAAGTGACGATGAATTAGGGTTGACCACTTCGATCGAGCCCCGAACGTTGCCGAATACAATTGAAATTAATACCATAGCCATGTTTCACTATAATGATCATATCAGATGGTCGAATTTTCATTATGTGGATTTTAATCATTAGAATTGCAACATGCCTACTAATGTATTATAATTTGTTTAATAGGTTATATGCAACTGTACAACTTTGTCAACCAACTATACAGAGAAAGCAAAAATTTCAAAAATTTCATGAAATAAGATTTGATCGGAATAATGAAATACGACTATGGTTGAAAAATCACGTACATCGGGTAATGTCTGGGTTCCATTAGAAGCAGTCAACCTTTTTTACACTTACGGGAGCCCTATCGTTGGGACGTAAACGTCTCCAAATTTTTACATGGATGGTTAAGTCCCATCTATATGAGAGTTTAACGTGTGGAATGATCGACCAAACTAAGTTACAGAGAGGCAGGTAAGAGCGTTTCCGTGTGATAAGTGACGATGGATTAAGATCGACAGCTTCGATCGAGCCCTGAACGCTGCCAAATACAGTTGAAATTAATACCATAACCATGTTTCACTATAATGATCACATCAGACGGTCAAATTTTCATTTTGTGAATATTTGTTATTCGAATCGTAATGTGCCTATGAATGCGGTATATATTTTTCTTTCAATTTATTATTGAGTGATTTGTCATTATACAAACTTTTTTTCTTTCCTTTTTATTAGCATTTAATCTTTAGATAATCACAATCAACCACCCTATGTGGACTAAGTCAACGTCCTCATCATCCAATTGCATACAATGATACAAAACACACCAAAACACAAATGAAGACCATTTTTGGGGATTGCTGGCGTATCGCGATTGGGGTCGATACCCAATTTCTAGTTGCTCTGCCATTTGTGAGGCCGATCTGCAAGGAATTAAAGGATCTGGTACAGACGAATTGCTTGAAGTCGGAGAGCT
>NC_020493.1:21725315-21726547 GCF_000184155.1 Fragaria vesca subsp. vesca | reverse complement strand
GAGAGAGAGAGAGAGAAAGTAAGGAAGATGAGATCATGATTGATTCATGAGAGAAAGGAGAAGGGAAGAGAAACGACTAAGAACGAGGGCCAGTCGAACTTAACATCGCGTTGTTTGCACGCGTTTTTTGGCGTCGGGTGCGTCGCGCACCCGGGTGCGCTGTATAGACTCTCCTGAACATGATAATATTATAGAGGGTGTTGTTTCCCAAGTGTCTGATGGAATTTGGTAGAACCAAACTGGTTAAGAGGAAGTTACAGAGAAAAGGAGAGAAGAGAAAGGAGTTTTAGAGATGCATAATTTCATTGATATCCTGCCAATGGCTTGGAAGTACAAATATAAAGGGAAGATGTGGACTAATGCTGATGTGTTTTAAAATGTTACTCGCAAGCGCACGAATCAGTTGCAGCACAGATATGTAAGAGCGAGGTCGAACCCACAGGGAATGTATGAAAATAGAAAAAACTAATCGAATCTAAATTAATTTAACACTAACCTAGTTGAATGAAAGTTGATGGTGAAATAGCTAAGACAAATAAAATAGATAAAAAATTACCTTGATGACGAAGTAACTAAGGCATCGGATTCCACCACATTACTTGATAAATCTCTAAATATTATCTACTAATTCCCGAATTAGGAGTAGCAATCTAGAAATCAATCTACTGCTTTCTTAAGATTTAACAATGAAGCACACATGAAATATATCTAAAGTAGACTCTTCTTCGCTTCTTAATTATGAACATCAAAGCATTACATGTACACAAACTTATTGAAACTACAAAAGATCAAAGTGTTTACAGAGCATCAAATGTGAAACAAGCTCATTTGAATGACAAGAGATCAAAGGAGTTCATATTAAATATTTTACAAAGCCAAGCATGGATTAATAAAACTGACTTCCAAACTATCAAAAATGCATGACATTAGAGGTGAAAAGAACAAGGATTTTATTAATGCATTTTGAAGCAAGAGTCATAGGCATGGATAACATAACTATGGGAATTGTAGATAATTAAAAGAAACTTATTTCATAATGTGGTTTCCTCCTTAACCTTAGTTAAGGAAATTAGCTAGACATAGTACAAATTGAAAACATATTTAAAACAATACAAAACATCATACAAAAAGTAGCTAAAGAAAGAGAAGAACTAAGAGCAACAATAGTGTCTCTAATTCTCTACTCTCTCCTCCTCCCTTACTTCACTTGAAGCAACCTCTATTTATAGGGC
>NC_020493.1:21704469-21724789 GCF_000184155.1 Fragaria vesca subsp. vesca | reverse complement strand
GCCATGGTAATATTTCACACATCACACTTAATGCTTGAAGAAAATAACTCCACCAATTTAACACATGCATATATGCATACATGCTACTAGAATAAGAAGAACATGTGTTGCAATTATTCATCTAATTAAAGGGAAAAAGACTCATGTTAAAACAAAGACTTAATTTACTATATGAAAATAAGTAAATTGCTTCCATAACTTTAACATTTTATTTATTTAGACAAAACATCTATAAGAACACAAAAACAAACTAAATAACTCAAACTAATTAAAGGCAAATAACTAACACATATAAATTAGGGATAATAATATGATATAAAATGTGCTCATCAAATGCCACCTAGTACAGCCAAAAGAGTCCTAGACTCTAGGAGACAAAAGGGAACCAGTTTGAAGTGGTCGTGATAGCAACAGCTCTGCCAGCATAGCTGAAAGGGATGGAGCTTCATTACATGTGATCCATGGATAACTAGGTGATTAGTATCAAGGTAAGGGAGATGGTCCTAACAAGTCCCACCCCCTCAAGATGGTGCTTGTCCTCAAGCGCCAAAGTTGGGAAACTTAGCTCGGAGTAAGTGAGCTACTTCCCAAGTGGCATCTTCAGCTGGAAGTCCTTGCCATTGGACAAGCCACATGGTGACATTCCTCTTCATCCGGCGTTGTACAGCCATGTCAAGTACCCGCTCGGGTGTCCACAGTAACTCTCCATGGTCGTCAAACGGCGGCAGTGTAGTGGACACCGGTTCACCATCGCCGACCCTCTTTTTTAGGAGTGACACATGGAAGGTCGGGTGGATCTTAGAGGAAGCTAGGAGAGCCAAGCGATATGCAACTGAACCAATCTTTTCGAGGACCCAAAATGGACCGTAAAAGCGTGGTGCTAGCTTATGGGCAGGACGCTTGACAACAGATTGTTGTCGGTAGGGGTGCAGCTTGAGAAACATCCAATCATTGACCTGAAATTCTCTCTCAGTCCGTTGCTTATCAGCTTGCTGCTTCATTCGGTTGCGGACCAATTCCAAGTTGTGTTTGAGTTGGGATAGCAGTTGATCACGGCTGCGAAGTGCCACATCCGTGTTATGGACAGCAGTAGAACCCGGTAGATACCTTGTGATCGACGGGGGAGGCTTGCCATAGAGTGCTTCAAACGGTGTCATACGGATGGAGGAGTGAAATGTGGTGTTATACCACCATTCCGCCCAATGGAGTAGTTCAGCCCATGAAGAAGGCCTGTCGGCTACATAGCAGCGCAAGTAGTGCTCCAAGGATCGATTGACGACCTCGGTTTAGCCATCGGATTGGGGATGATAAGCGGAGCTGTGGCATAGCTGTGTTCCTTGTAGTCGATGGAAGGTGCGCCAGAAATGACTGATGAAGATGGGGTCTCGATCACTAACAATCCTCTTAGGTGTGCCATGGAGCCTGAAAATCTCCTTAGTGAAAATTGAAGCAATGCCGGAGGCTGAGTAGGGATGGGAGACCGGAATGAAGTGAGCATATTTGGAGAGGCGATCAACCACGACCATGATCGCGTTGTGACCTTGTGATTGCGGTAAACCGTTAATGAAGTCCATGGATATGTCGGTAAAAACTTCATCTGGGACCAGCAGTGGTTGAAGTAGTCCGGGTGGCCGGATTGTCTCATAGGACTACCGCTGACATTGATCACAAGCGGCAATGTAATGTTTGATGGTTCTACGCATCCCTGGCCAAGCAAAATTGCGCCGAATGCGTTCGTAAGTACGCAAGTACCCTGAGTGACCGGCCTGTAGGGAGGAATGGAACTCATATAGCAGCTTGGCTCGCCACTCGAAGGAGCTTGGGACAAATGGCCGCCCCTTATAATGCAGCCTGTTAAGACACAAAGTGAACCCGGATTTGGTTGGCTGCCCTGCCTTCAAGGCTTGAACCACAGCCTGAGCTTCGGGATCTCGGAGACAAGCGTTATCAATTTGACCAATGAAATCAAACACTGGGGCAGATATGGAGTGTATTGCGCATACCTCAAACTGACGTGACAACGCATCCGGAACCGTGTTCTGGGAGCCTGCTTGATACACAATCTCATAATCATATCCCAACAGTTTCGAAAGCCATCGGTGTTGAGAGGGGGTCGAGATCCTTTGCGTGAGAAGATGGCGCAAGGTTTGGTGATCGGTAAGGATGGTGAACCGATTTCCCAACAGGTAGTGCCGCCACTTGCCAACTGCAAAGAGGATAGCCATCATCTCTTTGTCATATGTGGATAGCGTCTGGTGAGAAGGAGAGAGGGCCTTGCTGAGGTAAGCCACCGGTCGTTTCTCCTGTGAGAGGACGGCGCCGATGCCGGAACCGCAGGTGTCTGTTTCCACCACAAACGGTTTGGAGAAATCGGGCAAAGCTAACACCGGCGCTGTTGTCACTGCTGACTTGAGCTGATTGAAGGCCTCTTCTGCCCTTGGCGACCAGAGAAACTGGTTGCGCTTGAGGAGGTCAGTTAAGGGCTTGGCTATAGTCCCGAAATGGCGCACCAATCGCCTGTAATAGCCGGCGAGACCGAGGAAGCCGCGTAGGGCTTTGACTGAAGTGGGCTTGGGCCAGTGTACCAAGGAATTGATTTTCTCTGGGTCTGCTGCCACTCCCTTGCCTGATATGACATGGCCCAAATATTGCACTTGTGGTTGAGCGAAGACACACTTTGATTCCTTGAGCTTCAGTAGATTCTGCCGAAGGATGTGGAAGACCTCCTCAAGGTGTCGAACATGAGATTCTAAATCTTTGCTATAAATTAAGATGTCATCAAAGAAAACAAGGACACCTTTGCGCAATAATGGTTTAAACAACTCATTCATCAAAGCTTGGAAAGTGGAGGGTGCATTAGAGAGACCGAAAGGCATTACCAAGAACTCATAATGGCCTTCGTGAGTACGGAAGGCGGTTTTGTAGATGTCATCTTCGTTCATACGAACTTGGTGGTAGCCGGCTCGGAGATCAAGTTTGGTGAAGATAGTGGCACCATGAAGCTCATCTAAAAGTTCATCAACGACCGGAATTGGGAACCGATCTTTGATGGTGGCAGCATTCCAGGCGCGATAGTCTACGCAAAAGCGCCAAGTCTTGTCTTTCTTACGCACAAGGAGTACAGGAGATGAGAATGGGCTTCGACTTGGACGAATTATGCCTTGGGATAGCATCTCACGGACTTGAGCCTCCAACTCATTCTTTTGGGAATGGCCATATGGGTAAGGTCGCACATTAATGGGACCGGTGTTTGGTTGAAGTGGAATGCAGTGATCTATGGGACGTTTCGGTGGGAGGTTTGTGGGTGGAGTGAATAAATCTTGGAATGACTCAAGTACTTGTTGGACCTTTGGGTGATGGGCTTGGAGTGGTGTGAGTTTGGGCTTGGGAAATGAGTGGAGATCATCCAATTGCTCCTGAGATAACATGGCATAGAGTGCCTGTTCATCTAGCTCGTGTGTCCTGCCTTTGATGCCGTGCAAAACATGGCAGCGGCCATTGGCTGTGAAGGCCATTACTTTTTCAGCGAAATGCAGCCCTATGAAGCCGAGAGTGTCGAGCCATTGTGCTCCCAGTAACAAGTCACAATCGGTGACAGCCATCAACAAAAAGGAATCAACAAATTCATACCCTTGAATGGTGACGGTGACGTCTTGCGCAGTACCAGAGTCCCGAACCGGTTGGCCCGTCGCCGTTTTGAATCGGTGATCACCTGGAGGAGCTATGGTACAGCCGATCTTGGTCGCAATCTCCGGGTTCAGAAAATTCATTGCCGAACCGCAATCGACAAAGATGTTGATGGGGTGGCCATTCACTGTGCCCGTGAAACGTAGCATCTCGCTGACGTTGGTATTGGTGATAGCATGCAAGGGTAAGTGGTGGTCCTGATCCAAAGGTATGTCGTTAGCCTCGTCACTTGCCTCTTCAACTTCGGGTTGGCCACATGGTGTTAGGGAGTCAAGAATTGCCATGACCGGATTTTTGCACACGTGGGATTTGGACCACTTCTCATCACAATGGAAGCAGAGGCCTTGGTTTCGGCGCTCTCTTTGTGCACTAGAAGGCCACCATTTGCTAGATTGGTCAGTGGAAGGTTTGTGGGGAGTGGAGATGGATGGGGACAGGGAATGGCTGTTTGGATTGGTGAGTTGGTTCTGGGGTAGGAACGTGGCTGATGGAGGATTGTGTTGTCTGTTGGAGGAATGCCAAGGAAACGGATGAACTGAACAGGAAGGGCGATTGTCTTGTAGCTTCATCTCATAGCGTCGGGCTATGCGCTGAGCCACTGCCAGGGAACGTGGTTCCATCACAGCAACGTCTTGTTGGATTTCAGATTTCAATCCGCCGATGAACATGGGAACCAAGTCGGCATCTGACCACTCCGGTACCCGGCACGCTAACAGTGTGAATTCCGAGATAAAGGCATCCACCGTGGTTTTCTGCTGTAAATGGGAGAGGGCTGCCTTGTAATCGGAACCAGTGCTTCCTCCGAAATGCTCCAGAAAGGCTGCTACAAATTGTTCCCAGGTGGCGTTTGGGTTCCTTTGCTCAAAGAAATTCATCCATAGAGATGGAGTTGGTCCGAAGTAGGAAGCGAGGATAGCGATGCGCTCACCGGCCGGAATTTGTTGGCCACGGATGTATCGCTCAGCCATGGCGAACCAACCTATTGCATCATCACCCATGAATCGGGGAAGGTCGATCTTTGGAGGCCGGTAGAAGGGGTGGCCATTCGCAGCAATAGGTTGGTGGGGCAGTTGGTTTGTAGGATTGGGTTGTTGTTGTTGTTGTGCGAAGAGGTGGTTGAGGTCAGGGACGGGTATAAGGTTGAGTGGTGGGGTTACATGGGTAGTAGAGGTAGGCAGGGGAAGTGGAGGGAAGGATGTGATGGTGGCTTCAACGGGTGGTGTGACTGTGAGGGTTGGAGTATGTGGGGAACCTTGGTGAATGGTGAGTTGATTTGGAAATGGTGTGGGAGGGAGGGGGAGGACCTGCGTCAGAGAGGCTGCCGAAGGTGATTTCTGGGAAAGATGAGGAACCGGGTGGTGTTGAATGTGGTGGGGGCTGGCGGTGCACTAGGCATTGCACCATGGTGTTTTGCATGGCTGCGAGGTGAGCTGTGATGCGATTTTCAAAGGCACGTTGCTGGGACGTGGCTGAGACTGCAGCTTCTTGCATTTCCTCACGCAAGATTTCCATACCCTGCCTTACTTCAGCAAGATGGGTTTGAGTTACTTCTTCGGGTTCATAAGATGAAGAAGTTAAGATACCGGTGTTTTCATCTTGAGGGAGTGGTTGTACAAAGGCGGAATTTGGAGGGGTGGTGGAGGGCACAGAGACTTGTACCGTCCTTGCCGGAGCCATGATGGCTCTGATACCAGATGGTAGAACCAAACTGGTTAAGAGGAAGTTACAGAGAAAAGGAGAGAAGAGAAAGGAGTTTTAGAGATGCATAATTTCATTGATATCCTGCCAATGGCTTGGAAGTACAAATATAAAGGGAAGATGTGGACTAATGCCACCTAGTACAGCCAAAAGAGTCCTAGACTCTAGGAGACAAAAGGGAACCAGTTTGAAGTGGTCGTGATAGCAACAGCTCTGCCAGCATAGCTGAAAGGGATGGAGCTTCATTACATGTGATCCATGGATAACTAGGTGATTAGTATCAAGGTAAGGGAGATGGTCCTAACAGAATTAGACTCACCGAGTCTGTGATTCCTTTCAAAGAAGTGAGCTCCCTAGAGAACTTCAACATCATGGTTGATGGTTTCATCATAAATTTCCCAAATCAGTTTTAGCCAAGTACTATGACCTGTGCTGCAGTCAAAATGCATACCTGCATGAACACCTTCTGAAGGGTCTTAATTGGCAACTCATAACCGGATCAATTTCTGAGATAACCACCATCGCAGAAGCCATAAGGACCTGCAAGGCTTCTACATTAGAATGTCATTTTCCAACTTGGAATAAGACTCTAAAGGCTTTTGAAGTGTTTGGCATGAATGTCAGGTTCCTGTGTACCCGGCTGGAGAAGCTTGCAAGTCTCACTTCAGAGTCAAAAAGAGGCAAAGATGCCAGACTTGAAAGGGAACAAGCAGAAGTAGAGATGAGAAGCTTAGAGGCAAAGCTGTTGGAAGTGAAAAAAACCATAAGCAGGCTCAATTCAAAGATTGAGACTCTAAGTGCGAGTTCAGAGAAGGTTGAGGATATGCTGCAAGAATTGGCTAAGGCCCCTTGGTGATGCACAACCATTAGTATCTGCTACTTATGATGGAAGTGTTTATATCGACTTAGTTCATCAATTGACAAGTCCTTTTAGTATAGGCTAGGAGATCTGTAAAAATTAAAAATGCCCCCATGCAGGATCGAACTACAGACCTTCAGTTTACAAGACTGACGCTCTACCACTGAGCTATAGGGGCAGTTGCATGATGACGGAAGGAAGGTTGGGATTTCTTACTTAGTTCTGATATGCTCCACTGATCTTATACGGTTATACTCATTGTTTCTTACCTCTGTACACTTATATACTAGTCGGGACAAGTTTTTTACATATAAAACCTAAAAGTAAGATCCACACACTGTGTAAAAAAAGATGGATAATAATCATAATACAACATACACCAACTCTTATTATAGTACGTACAGAACCCAGAAAATGAAGAAGCTCTTAATTGATTCATTCAAAGCCGGCTTTGTATATGTTTGGAAATAACATGTTTTGCAAGGCCAGAAATGTGAGTACGCATATAATAGTCTTCCCAGTCGACGCATTTTGGATCGAAATTAAATTTGTCTGCATCAATGTAGTTCTCACTTGCTGTCCTTCGCAATTCCTCAGAATTTGTGTCGTCAAAGCTACAGGCAAAAATGCGAATGAACGTTACACTGCAGAGTTATATATATATATATATATAGATTCTCAGGTGCGGACGTCCGCACCGCTTTACGGTGCAGATTTTTCTTCGTTCGCCATCGTACGGCGCCGGCAAGGGCGCGCCTCCACTCCAGCGGACTCCAGTAACTTCCCCGACCTCTTTCCATCCCTGGCGAGTCCGCCGAATTCTAGTTTTCAGGCCAAATTGACTTTGTTTGAAGTTTTGGATGATCTGGCGGATTGAATTCTGTCCGGTTCATCATCTCCATTTGTTTTTCGATTTTGAAGGCCTTAATGATCACCAAATTTGCTGAAATTTTGTATAGATGATCTACACAAGATGATCTAGATATGTCTAGAAGGAAGTTTGAGGAAATTCGATCGGGAAGTGATGCAAAAATGGAAATCCGCACCAAAAACTTTGGTGCGGACGTCCGCAGTTGATTAATGTTGAATAATCAAATTGTTGTAAGAAAACATACGTACATCCCCTGGAAGAGCAAAAGTGGTCTGTAGAGCTCAACCAAATGTATCACCGAATTAACTTTCCGGTCATATTTGTTGTATACATCTTGGAAATATTGATCGAATTCTTTATTCAAGAACTTTAATCCCTTTTAAGATGAATGAAAATGAAACTGATTAATTAATAGTAAATAACAGGGTAATGTACATCAAGTAAAACCTTGTTTAGTTCAGCAGTGAAGGATAGTAAATAATTGGTTTAGGAATGTGCTCGAGTGTAACCAAAAGAACGAAAAATAGAAACTGAAGATCGAGTAGCTAGAGAAAAAAGATAATGAAAAGAAAAACCAAACCTGCAATGGTAACATGTAGCGAAGTTGCGTAAACGAGAGAAAATCGGCCATGGTTTTCACCATTTTCAACTTGGCAACTTTCCAACCAAGCCGGTAGCTCCAGTAATTAAGATAGTCTTGTTCTCTAGGTATCCTGAAATGCTCCAATTCCATTCTAGCTAGCGATGAATGTTCACAAATCACAACAATAGAAAGGCAGAAGGCCAGGATCAAGGTGGACTGTGGCCTTGCTGCTACTAAGCTAGCTGAGGGTGGTATATATTTATACAATCTTTAGATCAAATTAGTTCATGTGGAGCCTAAAACGTATGAACTATACCCAAAAAAGAAGAAGAAAGAGAACCTATACATGGTGGTTGGATCGGTACTTGGAAGTTGCACAACACAAATTAAAGAAGAAGAAAAAACTTGGTGCTATATACCCAAAAAGAAGAAAGAAAGGAACCTACACATGGTGAGGTAGTTATATATACAAGTTACACAACACATGAGAAGCAAAAGACTTGGACGCTATATCTATACGTACTTGCATAGAAACTAGACTGTCAGCACAGCTTGATGGTCCATCTTACCCTAAACTCGGTATACCGAACCTATCGAAATACATATATACACCATATAATGGTGAATTGGCAAGAGGTGAGTGTGATAAGAGGTGAGGGTTTACCTCCTAGTTGTGGAGAGTGTTTTGGCCACGATCCTCAGCAGGGGTAGAGAGGTAACTTGTGCTACCAAAAGTAAATTAGGGTTTGCAGGGCGTGCCACCGCGCGGACGTGGAACGAGAACGGTGCGCGTTATTGACTTCTAATCAAGCAAAGTAGAGCTCCGGTGTCACCTCGCGGGCGAGGAATTACGAGCAAACTATCTAGTCACCTGTGAATCGATACTCACTATTCGAAGAGAGCAGAGCAACAATTAGGGAGGAGAGGCGAGTCCAGACGGGCTCTGAGATCTAAGGCGAGGTGCACTTAGAACTTAGGGTTTCGAGGATGCTCGAGGATTTGTACTTGTTTTTGTATGATTGATTGTGTCAAGCATCCCTTATATAGCAATTCGCATAGACCTAATCACAATCCATTCGGACTCAGCAATTAGAATTTCACAAGGATACGACCAGCTCGCGAGCCGCGAAATCCGTGCAACACGTGTCCAGAACAAACCTCGCCTAGGTCTTGCTCACTGCCCCGCATCATCTCACTGTAGCGTCGTACGCGAACTCAAACACTAAGCGATCATATCCCACGGAGTACTACAGTCCATTTCCAACTCTACTTCGCCATGCACTGTAGAACCCTACACGAACTGGAACAAAGGATCCCGCGAGGACATCGAATCCCGCGGGGTATCGGAATCTTTGCCAAACTCCAGCTCGCGTGTTGCCAGACTTCGCCACCCTTCGTGGGCTTCGTATTAAAAAGGGCCACAGGTACTGGCCCAAATGTTATTCAAAACGTATCCCGAGTCTTGGACCAAAAATACCTACTGGGCTCAAACATTGCCCCCTAGGCCTTGAGCTTAATCCACTTCGCAACAGATAAGCGAAAAGGCCTAAATGAACCATTTACGGGAATTCGTAATTCAAAAGGTGCTGACGTTTCGGCATTATCGCCTCTTTTCATCATTGCGACTGTTTGAAATTTGAAACGCGCTGACGGTTCGGTCGTCATCGCGTCTCCTCATTACGGCTACTGATTGAAAAGACGTTACGGTCCGTCTCCTTTATAAACCTCGATGCGGATCTCCACATCTCACCATCGCTTTCCAACCAAGCTTTTCCCTTTCTTCTGCAACCAACAGAACTTCACCACCGGACTCACTCCGCCCAGAAACAATGGCTCCCAAACCAACCGCTAACGATCCAAACCTTAACCTCACGGCGGCGAACTCTTGGTCGACCGGCCTTGCTCGCCGTTTTGCCAACAACCCTCCTCAAGGAACACCAATTTATTTCCTTGAAACAGGGGCAGCCCTGCTCGGTCCGACTCCTTCACAACCTCCGTCCGCCGCTGATCTGAACCACTATACCGCCTCCGTGCGCCGACCAATCCTTGCCCAGCGTCGTGAACCGGGAAACTTCGCCTCCTGGTTCCACCAAGCCCGCTCTCATACAAACATCCAGGTCGGGGAATGGCCCAGCGTCACCGCGGAGGACCGGGCGTTGTACACGGCTCGCCTCCAGACCGACCAAGCGATCTGGGAAGCAACCGGCATCAACGAAGCCATTGCCCTGAGCTTCTCACTGCCTCCTCATGCTGATCGAGCACCCATTGCTGCCGCGGCCTGCTTATGGAACAGTGCCACCAACACTTTCGATTTTCCTTTCGGGCAAATGGGCATTTCTCTACTGGACATCCTCGCCATCACCGGGTTGCCGATTCATGCAAAGCCATATACGCCAGGCGACTTTGCATCGACCGAGTTTACGCACTCCTGCAACTTGGAGGCCCGCCGCACCCTGAAAGGCTCGTATGGAGTATGGAGGAAGTTCTACATCGGCCATTCAGAACAACACGAAGGAGGTATCGCTTTCCTTGAGTATTGGCTTGATAAATTCATATTCTGTGGCAATGCTCACAAGCCTACAGGGAAATGGACCAAGCTGGCCGAGACACTCTACAATGGGATCGAAGTAGGGCTAGGGCAGCCCGTACTGGGCGCGCTCTACCGGACCCTGCACATGCTGTCCCTAAGACCTTTCCATCTCTCTGCTGGCCCTCTGTGGATCCTGGACTTATGGACGCAGCTGTACTTCTCGCTCTTCCGGCGAGCCCCGCTGGAATTCCTGCCCGAGGACCAACTGCTTGGCTTCACGGTGTGCAGGAACGCTGCGAACCGGACTCCCCTGTCCTTCTTCACCAGCCTCTCCATCCTGTACAACCAACTCGAACCGCCTCCCACCATAGACATGATGGTTCGCCGGCGCCACCCTGAAGTCTTATCGACGGGCTTCTTCCCGCGCTCTGATTCGGACTCAGACGCCAAGACCGTCTTCATGAGAGCATCCTCATGCTGCGACCTTCAGCTCGCCGAGGATGAACAAGGCTTCGAGCTGTATGCCCCCAACCACTTCGCCAGACAACTTGGCTTCTTTCAAGGGATCCCCAATCCACTCTTCCATTCGGTGAACAAGTACACCTCCTGGAGGAAGATTGGCGAGTCCGACCGGGTCACCCCGCTGCAGAACATTTTCCCTCTCACTCCTGACTTGCTGGAGATCGAGCCTTCACTGGGCGTTAACCCCGCCTATCTTTCTTGGTGGCGATCTTTGTCCGACAACCATTGGGGGTTCCCAGATGATGCTGTCTTTGCTGCCATCTTTTATCCCCTATACGACACTTTGGGCGAGTTAGACCGCGTCATCCTTGATGCCCAGCGCAACCGTGAAGAGAGCGGTTCAAAGGCTGCGACAGGGTCTAGGCCTGCGCTCCCACCGGTTCCCGCTACTCGTCGCTCGACGGGGATCGTCATTCGAGAACGCGATCCCGCTAACTGTGTAAATTCCATACCGCCTTTACCACCTCGACGAAATGCTTCCTCCTAACTTTCCTGTCTATCTTTACAGTCTGCCCCCTGCCGGAGAACTATCAGAAGACCTGAGGGTGCCGGAGACAAAGGGAAAGCACCTGCTCAAGAGGAGCCCACGGCGGACCATGACGGTGAGACTGCTCCGGCTATTCCCTGGCCAACAAACGGCGAAGGCTCGCGGAAGCGCCCTGTCGAGGACGAAGAAGAGCTGCTAGAGGATGAACGATATCGGTAAGAGCACGCTTTGGTAAGCGACCTTTCTTTGAACCAAACTCATTAAAGCCAACAAACGATTTGCTAACTTTGTATTTGACAGGTTCGCCGCCGCATCCGACCTCGCCTCGCTGTCATTGAAGGAGCAACAGCGATAGTTGAAGTCCCAATCCCGGAATCAATCGTCGGGGATCAAACCATGGTTACAGAGGAAGTCGCCGTGCGACCCCCTTCTCCAACCGACGCTCTAGGCGAAACTGGCCCTACCCCAGAGCTTACCTCGGCTCCTGCTCAAGATGAAGATTTCGGCCAGTCCACCCGGCTTTCTGACTTTGCTGCCCCCTCGGCGGTTCCGCCAAAGGACCTTCAACCGGTGCTTGAACCCTCTCCTTTGCAACCAGACTCAACAGCCCAGACCACCGAAGAACCGACAGTCCCTACTCGGTTTGAGGTCCCACCGCCCGTTCCAGAGATTGAGGCGGTTGCAGAGGTTGAACCAACCACTCCGGCCCCAACGAGAACATCTGGTGAGGCGGCTTCTTCTTTGGCTACCCGGACCGCTCGTCTTCGGGCCCGGACTACCTCGCCTGCCGATCCAGAGCCCATTCGCCTGGCCCGGGCTTTCTTTCACGGGTTACTGCGCCAAGGTCCCCACATGAACGTATTCGACTTGATGAGGCGCGCCCGCGAGGCCCATGAAGCTCTGATTCGGCACCTCGCTGGGAGCAACCTTGCTCTAGACCATGTGTTGGAACTCACCGACGCTGTCGAGCTGTAGGCTCGCCGAGTTTAAGATGTCGGTGCCCAGTCGGCTGCTCACGAGAAAGTCCGCCAAGCCTTAGACGATCAGATGGTAGCTCTTTTAGCCAAGCTTGATGACGCTGAAATCCCTGAGGCATCGTCAGATAACCCATGCACTGTCTATGCTCGGCAAGTGGAGGACCTGAAGGCTCAGATAGCGGAGCTGCAAGCTCAGCTTGCTCAAGCTCGCCAGAACCTGGCCCGAGCTGAAGAGGCAGAAACCCGTGTGCAGGCCGCGGAAGAGACCCAGGAAGCTTTGGACTCGGCTGCTGTTGCTGCCGACGAAGCCCAAGCCCAAGCCCAAGCAGATGTTGAAGAGTTGGCCTTAGAAGGCCTTCTCATAGATTTGTATAGGGCCTCTAGGCGGGTTTAGGCCCGATCAGCGCTTTGCCCCCTTTGTACGAACCTTTTATAATATTATTATTAAATTAAATCTTTTCCGCTCTTGTCAATTCTTGTGTAAGAACTGCCTTCCCAGGAAAAAATCTTCTTCCAAGATTTGGTGGGGGTTTCCAATGCAACTATTCGCTTGGAACGCGGGTAGTCATTATGGAACAACGCGTCCGACCTTATTTAAAAAGCTCATATCTCGGAGCCAATCGCTGCATGGAGGACATCTGTTGAAAGGAAAATCACCCTTTTCGCCTATAAAAAGAAACGCTTGGCCGGGGCGAAGTACCAGTTAAGTCTTTGCCCCCTTGCCATGGGCTCTTATACCCTTCTGTACATCCTCTTGTCCCTGCTTAAAGCAAAGCCACCACCTCCCATTTTCACTCTTCGTTCTTTCTGATTCTGAAAATCTACTCTCAGGCCAGGAGTGATTCTGAAAATCTACTCTCAGGTCAAGCCTTTGTTTGGACGAACTAATGGTTGGGTACCTTTTGCCTTGCACCGGCTGTTCTGTCCAAACGTGAGGCTCTCTAGGCTCCGCATCCGCTTGCGCTTCAGGTTCTGGTCAGTGCCTTTCAAGCACCTTCCAGGCATGACCGGTAGCATGAGGGACCCTGGTCCAGTGGACCTCTAGCTTCCCAACAATTTGTCTTAGGTCCGGGCCGGTGTCAAGGCTCGTGCTGGTCTAAAGAAGCGGGACGTTTGCCAACTTTAAACGAAGGATGCGGCGGCAGACTCTTCTTCAACCCTGCAAGATATGCGAGTTGAGGCTTCCAATATCTACAGATCTATGCCTTTGTTTGTAAACATAGTCTAATTTCACCCTTTCTGTCAATGTAGTTGCTTCGGCCGCAAAGCCGATGTTCGAAACTTGTATTGAAACAACGCCAAAAAGGGCAAAATAAATGAATTTATTGTTTTTTAGGGCCTCTGGAATAGGCCTCAATCTTGTACTGGCCTTTGCGTTTAAACTTTGCACGTTTACAGAAAATGAAGAAAAATAGAGTTATCCTTATTTAGGACCTCTGGAATAGGCCCCAATCTTATACTGGCCTTTTTAGGCTGGTATGTTAAAACGTACTCTATCAGTCTTCTATCTCAGGTTGCCCCCTAGTGTTAGGCGGCGGAGCTAGAACGCGATGGCGCGTAGCACTATTGACAGTGGCGACGGGGCCTGGGGGAGGTGGAGGATCCTCACGTTCCCAAACTCCAGCAATGTGGCGCTTGAGGAAGCGGCCATTAATAAGATTGCGATGAATGGTACCGTCCAAATCGCGCAGGTGGTATGCCCCCTTGGGAAGTATACGATGAATAATAAAGGGGCCTTCCCATCGAGCGGACCACTTGCCCCGACCGTCGGTTTTTTCCCCAAGTGGGAGTACCGCGCGCCACACTTTCTGGCCCTCAGCATAGCTCCGTCCGCGCATGACCTTATCATACGAACGTGCGATGCGTTGTTTCTCGAGGACGAGATTGTTGAAAGCGGTGACATGGTGCTCGTCAAGATCTTCAAGCTCCTGCCACATGGCTTGGACGTAATCCTCGCCAAGTAGTTGGTGCTGTTCCTGAACGCGGAGTGAAGCGATATTAATCTCAAGGGGAAGGACGGCATCATGACCGTACATGAGAGCGTACGGGGTGGTATCCGTCGGGCCGCGCTTTGAAGTGCGGTAGGCCCACAAAGTGTGGTAGAGTTCCTCGTGCCAGACACGCGGGTTCAACTCCAACATCTTGCGGAGGATGCCAAGGATGACCTTATTACTAGCCTCCGCCTGGCCGTTGGACTGTGCATAATATGGCGTAGAGTGAAGAAGCTTGATTCCGTAATCGTTTAAGTACTTAACAACTGAATCAGCCATGAAAGCTGCCCCCCTGTCCCAAAGCGGGATATGATATTGCAGAAAATAAAGTTGCGAACCGAGTTGGCGGAGACAACCTTGAGTGGTTCGGCCTCGACCCACTTGGTAAAGAAATCGGTGGCGACGATAATGAACTTATGTTGCTCAGAAGAATGGGGATGAATAATGCCGACGAAATCTATCGCCCAACCGCGACCCGGCCAAGGTTTAATGATAGGCTGCAACGGGATGTTGGGAATATGTTGCACTGGTCCGTGAGCCTGGCAGTCTTGGCAATCTTTGGCGAAGGCAATACAGTCTTTCAGAATGGTTGGCCAGTAGTACCCATGGCGACGGATCAACCATCGCATTTTGGGCCCGGCCTGGTGCGAACCGCAAACCCCACAATGGACTTCGCGCATGATACGTTTAGCTTCGTTCCCATACACGCAGCGGAAATCGTTTCCATCTTCCCCACGCCGCCGGAGTTCGCCATTGCGTAAAACAAAGTTTAAGGCGAGGAAACGTATCTGCCTGGAGTGAGCGGCGTCGTTGGGGTTCTGGAGGTAGGCGATAAATGGTAGCCGCCAATCCTCGTCGATAGGGTCCAAGGCTGCAACTTCGGGGGTGTCGGCCTGAAATTGCCCCCTAGCGATGAAAGAGGGAAGCGTACGGCGTTCGACTTTGAGCAAACGTTCGCGCACGCCGTCGCGCAGGCTGAGACCGGACGCTACTTGGGCGAGCTCGTTGGCGGCGAAATTGAACTCGCGTGGTATCTGCTCGATGTAAACGTCGTCAAATCGATCCAACACCTCAAATGCCTTGCGCAGGTATGGCTCAATTGACGAGCTTAAGCACTTAAACTTTTCCACCAGCTGGTTAACGACCAACAAAGAATCGCCAAAGATCTGAACCTCGCGGACTCCTAAATCCAACAAAATCTCTAAGCCGATGATCAGCGCCTCGTACTCAGCCTGGTTGTTAGTACATTTGAAATCGAGCTGGAACGAGTAGGAGAAGCGGTCTCCGGCGGGATTGGCTATGGCTATCCCAGCTCCGGCTGCGGTGTCAGTCCGCGAACCATCAAAATACAGGGTCCATGGAGCGAGTGTCACGGTAGCGAATTCCAACTCGCGAAACGCCGTGAGCTCTGAGGGTGGGTGATGAGCGAGAAAGTCTGCTATTGCTTGTCCTTTTACAGCCTTTTGCGGAACATATTGCAACGAGAATTCGGACATGGCTAAGATCCACTTGCCGATGCGTCCCCGCAAGATAGGGCGAGAGAGCATGTACTTGACCAGGTCGGATTGAGCGATCACAACCGTGGTAAAGGCAAGCATGTAATGGCGCAGCTTGCACCTTGCAAAATATAGGGCAAGACACAACTTCTCCATAGGTGAGTATCGTGTCTCACACTCAGTTAACACCCTGCTAAGGTAATAGACAGCGTGCTCTACCCCGTTCACATCGTCTTGGGCCAGGAGTCCGCCGATGGACAAGTCGGCAGCGGCGATATAAAGTTTAAGCGGGGTACCGTCGCGAGGTGGGATCAGGACTGGTGGGTTGGTAAAGTAGTCCTTGATCCGATCAAAGGCCTGTTGATGTTGTGGTTCCCAGACGAACTCGGTTGCCCCCTGGAGCTTGAGGAGGGGTGAAAAAGGCTGAACCTTCCCTGCCGCGTTGGATATGAAACGGCGGAGAAAGTTGATTCGCCCAAGCAACTGTTGAAGCTCCTTCTTTCTGTTGGGGGGTGAAGCGGTGATTACCGCCTGTGCCTTGTCCTTTGGGATTTCGATGCCTCTTTGATGCACTAGGAAACCAAGGAAATCGCCGGCCTCCGCGAAGAAAACACACTTGGCGGGGTTCATCTTCAGGTTATGTCGGCGCATTCGTGTAAACACCTGCCGTAGGTCTTTAACGTGGGTTGCCCGTGTTTTGGTTTTGACTACCACATCGTCGATGTATACTTCGATCAACTTCCCCAAGATGTCATGAAAGATGAGGTTCATGGCGCGTTGGTACGTCGCCCCTGCGTTTTTAAGTCCGAAAGGCATGACAACGTACTCGAACGCTCTGGCAAAACCAGGGCAGCGGAAAGCGGTCTTGTGTCGATCTTCTTCAACGACGGGAATCTGATGGTATCCGGCCGTTCTATCCATAAAAGATAACACCTCGTGCCCCGCGGCGGCATCAATGAGTAGGTCAGCCACAGGCATGGGGTATATATCTTTCGGTGTTGCGTTGTTTAGGTCGCGGTAATCAACACAGACGCGCATCTTGCCATTTTTCTTGCGGACGGGGACAACATTGGACAGGCACTCGTTATACTTTTCCACGCGAATGATGCCCGATCGGTGCATGCTTTTGATCTCTTCCTTGACTACGATCTGAGTCTCGGTTCGCATGAATCGACCGTCCTGTCGTACTGGACGTCGGTCGGGATAAGTTGGTAACCGGTGGCAGACCAAGTCCGGGGACAAGCCGGGCATGTCTTCGTATTTGTCGGCGAAGCAATCCCTGTACTCGCATAACAGGGCAAGAAGGGTTTCCTTTTCGTCTTCCGCCAACCTAGCACTGATAGAAATAAGTAAGGGCTTTTCTGCAGTCCCTACTTCAACTTGTGAAATGGGGTCGCGGACTTGAGGTGGTGTGTCGTCCAAGGCGGCGGGAGCTAAGTGAATAACTTCCTCCTTGGTATCGGAATAATCCACCACTTCATCTACATATTCCATAATCGCAACCTTGTCGTAGGCTTCGCGTTCTACCCAGTACGAAAGGAGTCTTTCGCACAAGAACTCGCCAGCCTCGCGTGCCTCCTCTGAGAATGCATTATTCATCAGAACGGGGTGTGGGACTCGCGATGGTGTGAGGACGTTGCAAATCGTCCTTCGCCTGGGTAAGTCCCCATCGCGTTAGATTGGAGGCCGTTATTCCATATGGGCGGCCCTTGTTATCGACTCCTTGAACATCCAACGGACCCAAGTCTGTAGTATAATATCGGGCATCGTTGAAGTTGGCGGAGATAGAGAATGGTCGCGGGTCGGCTTTGATGATGACCGTTTCACGGTTCTCGGCGTCCCAAATCATTAGTTCTTGGTGCATGGAGGAAGGCACGCAAAAACTTCTGTGGATCCAATCTCGGCCAAGAATCATGCTGTAAGAGGAAGCGCATTCGGCGACGAAAAAAGTGTAAACCCGTGATGCTGGCCCGACCTTGACCCGTAGGAATAGCAAGCCTAGGGTTCTGGACACTTGCCCGGTGAAGTTCTTGACTGTTAAGGACGTGGTTTGGATCATTGAGCGCGGGATGTCTAGGAGTCCTATGGTACGGGTTGTGACAACATTGACCGCGGCACCGGTATCGACCATGACCTTGTTGATCATTTTTCCTTCGACTTCGGCCGTGATATACAGTGGCCATGTCCAAAGTTGGTGTGGAGAAGGTTAGAGTTTGCTTATGTTTGATGCTGCTCGTAATTTCCACCTATGGGGCGTCGTCGGCTTGTGCCGGAACTGGGCCCATTTCGCTGCTGCATGGCGGGGGTATGCTACTGACATCCTCGCTGCTGACGGGAATATCCGCCGCACTGCAGGTTGTGTTTGGTGGGAGAGCGTATCTTTCCGAAATGAAGAACACCATCCCTACTTGAAAGGAGAATTGTTCAGGAACTAGGACCAAGGGAGTGTTAATGATCCCGTGTTCCCCTTCGAGCACCGCGAAAGCGTACTGCTTCGCTGCTAAACCCTTCATCAGCACCCCATCCTGAGATCTCTATCATATTACAGGTGAATGATTCTGCCTGCCCTTGGTCCCGGTCTTCCTCTAGGTTAAGTACGAGGTTCTGAATGTGCCTCGTCGTCTTCTGAATTCTCGCGGAAACCCTGGGCCATTTGTTGGGCGAGGTTAGGACTGGAAGGCGCCTGTGCGGCTATTGGTGGCTCTTGAGCCTCGGGTTGCCGCGGACGCCATACTGACTTGGTTGAAGGCTGATGGTCCTTGGCTGGTTGTTTGTCTGTTGCCAGAAGAGCCTTATCGTTGTCTTCTTTTTTCAACCGTTGTAGGGCGGATACTCGGGGAACCATCCGAGTCTCGGGCTCCGGGGTAGATCGTGCCCGAGGCTGGTGTGGTGGTGGTGGCTCCCTTCTGATATTGGCCTCCGGATTTTGACGTTCCCGTTGCCGTGAAGGCTGAGACGGTTCGCGTTTGGACTCTGGGTCCGGGGTTGTGAACAGCTTACGCCTGGGACCGGTAGGCGGAGTCTTTCTCCGCTCGGGCTCCGGTGGCGGCCTGTGCCTGGAAGGCTGTTGATCCCTCCTCTTTTCAGGCTCTGGTGACGGTTTGGGCCTAGCAAGCTGTGGATCCCTTCTTCTTTCAGGTTCTGGTGATGGCCTGCGCCTGGAAGGCTGTGGATCCTGCTTTGGTGGAACCGCGAGTCGGCAAAAGACATTTGCTTTGGGTGCAGGCTCGTCGCTGAACTGCTCGCAAATCCTTGGGGGTGTGACATGCGGCATTTGGAGGAATGCGCGCAAACCCTCTGCTTCCCTCCACATCCGCTCAGGCGTCTGTGCGAACTGTGAGGGACGTACAGCGCCCTCTTCGACAGCCCGTAAGGCACGTAGGATACTACCGTATCGCTTTTGGAGCTTTCGCTTCTTAGCCCTGCTGATGGTAACTGTCTTGCCCCCTTGCTGTGTGTACCAGACTCCATCCTTGATTGCTGATTTGGACGTCGGGGGAATATAGGGGTCGGTTAGGACGCCTTTACGAGGGCTCGAGGCCTCGTTGTTGTGACGCTCACCGCTGGAGTCTGACATGTCCATCTCACTTGTGGCAGGGGATGAAGGTACCGCCTCTGCCCAATGTGTATAGACGAACGTCTCGAGACGCTCTATCCTCCTTTCCAGCTCTTCTCGAGTCCTGGGACTCATAGGTTGGGGATCTTCAACGGGGAACGGTCCATCGTCCCTCATGACTGCTTTGCCCTTATCTTTGCGGGAGGGGCGGTCTGTTCCGAGCTTAGCGACCAACTGTCGAGCTGGGTCGTCTGCTTTCCCTTGCTGGTTGTTCGGGACAGTATAGTTATTCGCCGGCCGTTTGCGATTTCGGCCCGGCGGTTCACGTAAACCTGCATTTGGTGACAAGTCTAATGTGATTCTTCACTGGCCGACTCGAGGCCAAGCGAAGTCAGCCGTTGCGATCATGAAGTCGCCCTTATTCTCAAAGCGAATATACTCGAGGTCGAGCCAGTCTTGAACCTGGTCTCTAAGCTGCTGGCATTCGCTGGTTCTGTGCCCCCAGCTATTATGAAACTTGCAGTGAATGCGCCCCTCCTTATATTCTACGTAAGGCAAGGAATTGGCCACTGTGACGAGCCCATCGTCGATGAGATCGTCTAAAACCTCATGTGCAAGATCTTCGTTGTAGGTGTATTGGCGACGTGGCCGGCAGGCACTCTCGTCACCTTCCTTGCGGCCCCTTTTAGGTGCCCAGCATCGATCGTCGTCCTTGGTTTGATTGCCCCAGTTTACCTCGACCATGCCAACTACAGGCGGGAAAGGGTCTATATCAACCAACGAGGCCGTACTACCCAGTGTTTTCATCTTTAGTTCGCCTGAGTTCAGCCATGTCTGCAGCTGGTCTCGAAGCTTGACACAATCTTTAGTGTCATGATTGTAAACATTGTGGAAGGTGCAGTACTTCTTGTCTTTCAGCTCCTCCTTGGGCGGTATCTTGTGATCCAAGCGCACGTATCTTACCTCGATTAGGTCATTAAAGACCAGGTGGGCGTTCTTAGCATCATAGGTGTATGACTCATACTCCGGCTTGGTCCATGCAAAGGACTGGATGGTGATTGGC